>NC_056731.1:127355394-127655394 GCF_019279795.1 Protopterus annectens | reverse complement strand
AAAAAAAATAAGAAATGTCAAGTTGGTCCTTTAACCAAAAGCAAAATATCTGGAACACAGACATGATGCAACACTTTTTTATTGGACACAGGTCTTGAAATAACTTAGGCTTTTGAGCTAGCATGAGCCCTAAATGGGGCTCATGCCAGTTCAAAGACTTATTTATTTATTTTATTGACATTTGATTAGTGGAAAAGTCTGACTGGGAAGGAGCCCATTATCAGTAGGGGCCCAGGGAGAAAAGCTCCAAAGTATTACAAAAGATTTTAAGATTAATAATTTTACAGGCTTTAAAAATAATACAAACAATTAGATTTTAAATAATTATTTCAAATTAGATATAATATGAAAAAATTGGTTAAAACAAATTTAGTTAAATTATAATTATTTAATAGTTAGAGAAATTTTAGCGAGTTTATACAGAAATTAAAGGTAAGTTGGTATAATACAAACAGAAATTACAATACAAAGTGAGAGAAATGCAGGTTTATGGTATATATTTAGAGACAAAGCCATGGGGGGGGGACTGATAGAAGTAAGGGAGTGAAGAAGGGAGAGTAAGGAGGTATAAGGTATGAATAGATATTTGCTCACATTTAGGAATATATTTTATCCTAGTGCTGAGCGAGAACAGAGCCAACTTTTAGCTAGAAAGTCTTTTGGGGTGGATTTGAATAAGTGCATGGCCTATGTTGGTCCAATGGAAGATCTGTGTTCCACTGTGTTTGTATTTGGTGCTAACAATGGATGAATAGCACTATATAACAGTGTATAGTGAGTAAGTAGTCTATTCTGCACTAAGTATGATTTAGCACTTAATTATAGGATATGATTATTAGTTTTCTATATAGTGTTATTAAAGCACTCTATGTACTTTAACAGCGGCAAGCTGTTCAACTGTAAAAATAATGTGGATAACACATTTTGATTAGTGCTTTTTTATTCTCATCTTAGGTGTTGCATTTCAAGGATTTGTAGTGTCTGCCAGACCCCTTGCTGATATTCATATTTTTGTTGAAACCTAGGTACTACTACTGTTTGCAGTTTTTGGATCACAGTCTACCCTGATCAGTTGAGAGGAGATTAGAAGTTAACAGAAAAGAGGGACTACCTGAACATTACTAGTTATAGGGCAAAACCTCCATACTTGCATGCATGTAGGTTCAAAATTAGGCCAGCTAAAACATAAAAATAATGTCAACAGAATGGATTTACTGTACTTAACAGGCAGAAGAATTAAGAAACAGAGATGGGACTTTTGTTTAACTGACATAGAATCATAGGTTCATAGATACTAGACTGTTGATCAGTGAGCATTTTTAAGAAGCCTAGCCTTACATTTCTGTAGTAATTTTTAGCCCTTATAAATTTATTGTATTTATTTATTTGCAGTTTGATTACCGGGGAAGTCCACTGGGCCAAATTGACCTATTTTCAGTGTAGGCCCAGGGAGAAAAGCTCCAAAATGCATTATACAATTTAGATACAATTGATAGTTAATATTAAAGATAATATTATGTAGAATAGTTAGTCATACATGCATTCAATATCATGCATAGCTAACAATTTCATTAAGCTTGAAGGTAGGGATCATACAGTTTCATTTGAGGAAAACAAATGTGTTAGGTGTGGAAAGAGCTTACATACAAACATTTTAAGAAAATGTAAATACGCTTTACATACACACATCAACAGTAGAATGCTATTTACAATATTTACAAGGTTGGGCTGTGTGAGGGTAGCTGTAGGAGTTGTTGAGAGCTTAGAGAGCAGCTATAGAAATTGTTGAGAGCTTAGATAGGCTCATAGGAAGAGAACTATGAGAGTTGTAGAGCTTGGGAACCAGAGAGAGAACCCCCTTTGATTAGGTTGGGTGAAGGCAGGTGCATTTCCATTTAGTGGACAGGTGTTTGAATAGTTGGGTTTTGAAGTTTTCTGAGTTTGGTATGGTTCTTAGTGTGGAGGGAGGGGGATTCCATTTTTTGCCTAGTGAGAAAGATAGGAGAAGTTGGCCGGCAGGACGCTTAGGTTTATGGATAGTAATTAAGTTTTGATTTTCAAATCTGAGAGCTCTGTTGGGTGTATAAGGGGGAAGGATGTTAGTTAGAGTGGGACATTTTGTTGGATGAAATATGAGTCTATATGCAGTAGTGAGTTGGAGATAGTCTAGGTAGTTTGGGAGTTTAAGCCAATTCAGGGATTGTAGGGTTAGGCAGTGATGGGTGGTATTTTTAGATTTAGAGGCAAATTTAGAGATTTTATTGTAGCAGTTTTCTAGTTTAGAGGTGATAGAGAAGGACAGGTTGGTTAGGAGAGGGGTCCGTATAATAAGGAAGGAATAAGATAAGTCAAGGCCAGAGTTTGCCTGGTAGAGTTTGAGAGAAAGCGATTATTCCTATACAGCATACTTAGCTTTTGGTGGGTTTTCTTAATATTTTGCTGAATATGAATATCAAACTTGAGGTGTTCATCTACAGTAATGCCAAGTAGTTTGGCAGAGGGGACCACTTCTATAGGTGAGTTGGTTTGACTATAGACTTTGAAGTTGTTTTTATCATTGGAGAGGGTCTTTGTGGGAGGGAATAGTAGAATCTTTGATTTATTTGCATTGAGAGAAAAGTGGTTTAGGTGCATCCAGTTTTCAGTTGTTGAGAAGGCAGTTTGGGTTTTAGTCAGCAATTCAGAGAGGTCTGAGGCAGAGCAGACTAAGGTTGAATCATCTGTGTATTGAATGATTTTAGTATCAGGAATAGCAGTGTGAAAGTTATTGATGAAGATGTTAAAAAGCATTGGCCCAAGGATGGATCCCTGTGGTATACCAATTGGGGTAGGTAGGAAGGAAGAGATGGAGTTCTTCCATTTGACTGCCTGTGATCTGTCTGATAAACAGCTGGAGAACTAGGATAAAGCATTATGTGAGAGATTAAGGTTTGAGAGATGACAGAGAAGGTGCTTGTGGGAAACAGTATCAAAGGCTTTAGACAGATCGAGTAAAACAGTAGATACTAATTGTCCTAAATCTTGGGCTTGATAGACAGTTTCTAGGAAAGAGACTAGAGCAGTTATTGTGCTATGGCCTGGACAGAAGCCATGCTGGGTTGGAGTGAGAAGATTGTGTTGGATCAGGAAAGGCTTAAGTTGGAGGTGGATGCATTTTTCTAGGATTTTGGTGATTGGTGAGAGCAAAGCAATGGGGTGAGAGTTTGAGATGCTGGTATTTTTGCCTCCTTTATGAAGAGGAAGAATATAAGCTGAACGCCAGAGTTTGGGGACATATGATTATTTTATGGATCAGTTAATAACGATGCTGATTGGGAGAGCAATGCCATCAGCAGCACATTTTTAGGAAGGAAGAGGGAATATTGTCGGGAGCGTTAGAGCAAGGTTTAAGTTTGGACAAAAGTTTTTTTATAAAGTTAGTGGAGATGGGTTTGAGTTCAAACAGAAGAGGTGAGTTAGAAGGAGGAGAGTGTAGAGCAGTTGGGTTATTATTGGGAAATGTCTTGGTGAGGGTAGTAATAGTTTCAATGAAAAATGAGTTAAATTCAGAGCCTAGTTCAAGGTCAAATTTACTTGGGTCAGGGCAGGGATTATTCTTGGAGCCTGGATTGAGGAGTGAGTTTATTGAGTTCTGGAATTTTTGGGGATTTTATTGTTATTGGACTGAAGTTTGATATAGTAGGATTTTTTGTCTTTGGTGATTAGTCATTTTGCACGGTTGCGGAGCTGTTTATATTGGAGCAAGGTATTGGCCAGTTTATTGTTTTGGTAAAGCTTCCATAATTTGTCTCTGTGGTGCATAATCTGTGTTGTCTCTTTGGATAACCAAGGAGCAGTTTTAGTTTTTATCCTTTTGTTTCTTAGTGGGGCTAGTGAGTTTAAAGTATCAAGGAAGACAGAGTTGAAGTATTCTATAGCCTTGTCAAGAGGAAGGATGTTTAGAATTTGCTAGTTTATTTGTTTGAAATTATTTGAGAAAGTAGTTGGGTTGAAGCTACTGAGGTTATGAGTTTGAATGTATTGATGCTGGTGTGGGGAGGAACTAGTTGTGCGATGCATAAGGGCTGGGAGGAAGTCGCTAAAGGTATCAGGAATTGTGCCAGAACTGGTTATTTTATTTGGATCTGAGACTAAGATCCAATCTATAGTGGATCCGGGAGGGTGTATTTTGTTAGGTCGAGTGATGGAGAGGATTATTTGAGTGAAGTTATAGAGGTTAATGGCTAGGGAGGGAGAGGGGTAATTGATTTTATTCTAGTCAACATTCACATCACCAAGGATATATGTTTCATAGTTCATTTCAGTAGAGGCCCATAGGAGAATATTTTTGAGTGTAGAGATATTGTTACCAGGTGAAATATATAGGGCAATGATAGATATTTTTATGTTTATTTAGTTTTAGAATTCAAGCAGTTCGATCAGTGTTCTGGAATTGAGGAATTGGAATTTGGAGGGGAATTAAGCTAAGAAGATTGGAGTAGACTAGGGCAGTGCCTCCACCTTTTTTATTTAGTCGGTCATTTCTGAAACAATGAAATCCTGGGGGCAGAATCTCAGAGTTGGAGATAAAGAGCTTGAGCCAGGTTTTGGAGATGGCTAAGATGTCTGGTTGGTTATGGCTTAACCAAGCTTGAAATTGGTCTACTTTGTTGTTTAGACTTTGTGCATTAATTGTAAAAATCTTTAGGGTGTTGAGATAGGAGGAAGAGGGTAAGGGATGAGTGCTGTTAATAAAGGATGTAGGACCAGGGTTAGGATGGATATCACCAGCTTGGACTAGGTTGTTGAAGGAGATATCCTTTAGCCATATTGGTCTGTCAGGCAGGAATTTTGGTAGATTGTACACTGGAGCAGGTGACAGTGTCTTGACTTTAGAGGAGAAGAGTTTAGGGTGAAATAGGTGCAGATGGTTGGGCTGAATGAGAGAAGAGGAGATAGAGTGGAAATGGGAGTAAGAGTGAGGGGGAAGGTGGGTTTGTATGGTAGTTGTCTTTGTAGGTGGTATTGGACAAGCACAGGTGGAATATGAGGTAGCATAGTATAAGGGAAGTAGGAACATAAAGAGGAGGCTGGGGGACTGGAGGGTCTGATAACCTGAGGAGAGCATGTTGGAGCAAAGAGAGAGTGGTATGTGTGATTTGGAAAATAGAGAAGGCTATGAAGAAGAAAGAGTTTAAAAAGTGATGGAGGTATTCTAGAGATTTAAGGAAAGAGGAGGGGGTTATACTTTGCAAATAAATAACCCAGAGATGGTCTGAACAAGGATATGTTGGGACATTTACATGTCTCCCCTATCCATGAGAGACATGGGTGTTAAATTGAGGGATAATTAGTGGTTTCCCATCCATTCATCCAAATTATGTTTGACTAGGGTAAAAGGAGTACTTTGTTGTATGTGGAGTAGAAGATGGTTCCACAGAAGAGGCTTTCAAATCTATGGAACACGTTTCAGTTCATATCACAAAAGGTAGGACAGTGAGAGCTATATTGGCTATTAAACCCTTGATATTACCTCTGACTTCTGATAAGTAAATGCCAAAGAGTAGTGGCCTAAGGACTGAAATGTAGGGTACACTGCTGGTAACAAGTCCCTTAGAGGAGGTAGAGCCACCCACTCTAAATTCCAGGGTTTTATTTAGGAGCCAATTTTCTGTTCAGTGAGTTACAGAAGTATTGACATTTAGCTTGGAGAGTTTTTCTGCACTACCTGAGTGTGAGATGGTGCTGAATGCCTTTGCATTGTCTGGATATGCGGTGTGCACCATCTTCCCCCTTATCCACTGCTTCAGTAACTTTGTCAAGGAAGATGACCAGGTTAAGAAGGCAGGATCTGCCCTGGTGAGTCTGAACTGGATTGGGTCGAGTGTCTGTAGGTTACCTATGTCCTTATCTACTAATTCCGTAATGATTCTTTCTATAGCCTTAAAGATGAGACTGGTCAAGCTTATGGGTCTCTAAATAGCCAGGTCTATCGAAGCACTAGCTTTGTGCAAGGGAATGACTTTTTCTGTTAACCATTCTTGTGGTGTGAACCTGTTTAAGGCTGATATTGAATAGTTTCTGTAGAGGGATCAGACATATCATGTTTCAAAAGGCTGACCAGTATACAGCCTGGTATGTTATCTGACTCCATAGATATAGTGTTCCTGGCCTTAAACAGTGCATTGAGAACTTGCTGTTGGGAAACCTGAGGGGGTTTCAAGTGTGAGTATATAAACCAAGAATATTGGAGTGGAGAGAAATGTCAGCTTAGTATTCAGCCAATGTCCTCTGGGTCCAGTTCTATGATATAATTTACTATTATTTCTGCAGAGAGCTGGGCATTGTTTCTGAGATTTATAACATAATTAAAATAGTTTTACCTGTAATCATACATATGTGGGATATTGTGTGAGTATATTCCTATTTACAAGCTAATACATGCTTCCTTCTGTGTTGGAGAAGAAAATCATTTTTTTGTGTGCCTAATACATGTGAGTGCTCTGTGAACCCCATCAGTCACCAATGGATTTTATTTTAACTTAACAGCAGTTTGCAAGACAGCAAAGAAAAAAAAAACAATAAGTATGATGCAATGCTTACATCTGCAAACTATATTTTGACAAATATAATCTGCCCCTCCTGAATTTCTATTTCCTAATCTCCCTTCCATCTTTGAGTTTTCAATTGAAAATTAATTTCTACTACTCAAAGATCATAACTATTTTTCTTACGTTGGGAATATTATGCCCCCTTTATGCAATACAACATTACCGCTGCCAAATAACTCAGAAGAGTATCTATAGGTCCAATCCAATCCAAAAGGCACAAAATGAGTAGCTATTGCTGCCAATTTGCTATATTCAACTTCCATCATGGTCTGCTTTCTATATAAGTAAATCCTCTCATTTGGTCTATGTGTAAAAATGAGTATTTCATTATTAAATGCATGAAATAAATGACTTACTCCAGCCATGGCACTCACGAAGTAGGAAGGTAATGTTATATCCATCACATTATAGCCATATCATTACTTCAGATCTGTAAACTCTCCTCTCCCCCCGATCCACCATGATATACGCACATGCCCCATCATTTACTGGGACTGAAAAAGTTAACCATCTTTTCCATTCATTAATTATTCTTACCACCATGTTATTTCACAGCGGAATTGTAAATAAAAAGAAATACAAATATAACATTGGCACCAGTCATGTCTGTGGAACACTTTCCAGCTCATAATAGTTCATAGATTCATAGACATGTACTAGGTTAACGATGACCAGGGCCTTTATAAGCCTAGCCACACAATCCACTTTAGCAAAAGTGCACTTAAACGAAAATGCACTTTCGCGAACAATAGTTTACCAAGGCACGGTACAGTGGGAATAAGGAAATATACCCATACATATATATATATATATATATATATATATATATCTATATCTATATATATATATATATATATATATATATATATAGAGATATAGATATATATATATATATATATATATATATATATATATATATATAGATATATATATATAGATATATACAGATATATTTATACACATATATATATATATATATATATATATATATATATATATAGATATAGATAACTATATATATATATATATATATATCTATATATATATAGATATATATATATATATATATATATGTTTATGGTTCTACCTGAGATAGCCGACAGCTGATTTCACCGACAACGAATTTGCGAGCGCCAGAAGATTGACAATCCAGAAGACCGGCCTCTGGATCAAAACACCGGCCGAGGATACTGACTTGGAAAAAGGCTGTGTAAGTATGCGGTGGTGACGGACATTAGGGTGCGAGTAAGGTAAGTGTGGATATTGACGGTCTGTGGGGATAGGGGTGGGTTAAGTGATTTAGGGTCAGTCTTGGGTTAGGTAAGTGTCGTAGTGATAGTGTTTTGGTTAGGGGCGGTTAAGTGAGTTAGGTTAGGGCCCGTGTTAGGTAAGTGTCGTAGTAGTATTTTTTGGGTTAGGCGGGTTAAGTGAGTTAGGGTTAGGGCGCGGGTTAGCTGAGTGTGCGATAGTGATGGACCTTAGGGTAAGGGTTTGGGTTAGGGTTGTAGATAGTTGTGTATGTGAGGTTTAGTGTGGGTTTGTGAGGATTTTGGTGTGCTTGTGTTGTGTGTGTGGTTTTGGACAGGGATGTGTTTTGTTAGTTGATTGTTGTTATTGTGGTGTGTGCAGCGTATGAGGTTTCGTGTTTGTGGACCGTCGGTTATTTGATTGTCGGGCATGTGAGGTTTCGTGTTTATGGTTTGTCGATTATGTGGTGTCAATGTTTGTGTTGTCGGTGTTTTGCAGTGTCGGTTATGTCAGGTTGAACCATATATATATATATATATATATATATATATATATATATATATATATATATATGGGATCCGTACAGATCCCCAAAGACAAAATCACCGAAACTAATTTCGGTTTGGCATACTTGCGCGAAAGTGCTTTTCACCGAAGAAGCACTTTCGCGTAAGTATGCCTGTTTGCGAGACCGCACTATGGTGTTGTATAGGGGAACATTCCCTTTTCCTCACTTTAGTGCGGTCTTGGAAGTGAGAATATTAAAGAAGGGGGGTGTGGGGAGCACAGGGAAGCGTAGCCCCCCTGCATAAAAGTAGATTTCTTTCTTTTTTTTAACATATATTAATGAAAGTGCTTTTTCAGTGAAAGCGCTTTCGTTAATATATGTTCGGTGATTATGGATTCGGGACTTTGCACATTCATGCATAAGTCCTAGATCCATATAGATATATATATATATATATATATATATATATATATATATATATATATATATATATCTATATATAGACACACAAACACACACACACACACACACACACACACACACACACACACACACACACACACACACACACATATATATATTGTGTGTGTATTTCAGTTGCTTAACATCTATTTATGTATGCTTTCAAATACAATCTTTAGCAGTAAACATGATGTACACTGGAAATATTCAAAGAAACTCAAATTAATCATTGCTAATGTGATTCTTAGAATAAATGTAATGACCTGCTGCACTGGCTATTCCATTAAAAAGCTAAAATGTAAGCCAAAAAAATATACAAAACACAATAAGTTAGAATTGGTCTACTACAAAGTAAGATCTCTAACTTCCACAGAGCTCAACAACTCTTGGCATCCTTGCCTGTTTTCTCTGAGTGTTTTGCTTGTATCTTGTGAGATTCAGGTTAAGATAAGTTCTTTTAATTGAAATATTGCAGTTATCCATATTATTTAAGTACTGTTACTGCATTATTTTTAAATTGTTTATTGCATTTTTCTAAATTTTTTGTCACTGAGAAATCCTTTTGCTTTTCACTGAACTTGCTGCTCGTCTGGTTGCTTTGAAATTCCTTTAAGTGTTTGTTCACCTTTACTGGATTGTCTGCCTTGTAATCACCTTATATGTGTGTTGCCCCTAGTTGTTTGATTTGTTTCTGCTAGCTTTTCAATTATGGCAAACTGTAGTGTGATTTCACATTAAGAAGACTTAGGACTGCTTTTCTAGTGGCAGTAGAAGGTAGCTTGGTCTGTCCTCACTGGAACGCACACAGGAAGACTTTAAGTGAACTTGTTTTATTAGCCAAAGGGCTATTTAGTCATTTTACTCAGTTTTCATTGCCTCTGTAAATTAGGCACATTTGCTTGACACTGCTCATTTCTTAACAGCAGTTAGCAGTGCCCTGCATACATGCAGTCACTTAAAAACTCAATGTACCCTATAAAACTACATTGGAAACTGTATTCAATAACTCAGATGTGCAAAGAAAAACTAGTTTGTGCTCTGAGGAGCACTGTCCCATGAATTAAGTCCTACAAAACTTAGTTTGGATTTCTTCCTTCACAAGCAGTCAAGCTAGTCTACTGTAAACCATTTAGTATCATATCCTTGTAGTTCATTTATAAATGGCCTGACATCATAGATATGCACTTTCCCAATTTCTCTGCCACCAGTTGGGTGGCTTTGGGCATCCTGGGACAATGTAACAATTGTCTCATGCTCACTGGCAACCAATTATTCCTCAGAGAAACTGATACAGTGTGTGAGAGATGTATTTACACAATGTCACTGGAGACTCTTGCATACAAGCACTCAAAATAACAATCAGGTTGTCAGTAATGCACATACTTCACCTAATACACACAGTAAACACCCCACACATAGACCAATATATGCCAAGCACTTAAAAATAAACACCAAAGATCTCCTAGAAATATAACCTACATCAGTTATCCTCAGCAAACTCAAAAACACTTAAACAAAACTATACCCAACATAACATACACAGCCATACACCATAATGCCTCAGACACAAAGCCCATAAGACAAGCCCTCACACTACCCAATACTTTAGTCATAGGACACTGTATTGTGAGACATACAGATGTCCCACTCACCTGGCAGAATAAGAAGAAATTCACGGTCAGTTGCCTATCAGGGACTAAGATCTATTAAAACATGCATGCACTCAGGCCACTGGACCACAAGTATCAATATGACTCTATAGTAGTCCACTTGAGTGTAAATGACCTGAGACATACCTTCCTAGACTATATGAAGAAACAGAGAGATTCTCTTGGACTATATGTGCCAGGCTGGTATGAGCCTAGCATTAAGCAGCATTCTACCATTACCAAGGATGACGCCACAATGCCCCTGCTTGTAAATGTTTCATCTACCAAACTCCTGTTTACACTTATCAAGGGTGTCAGAACTTGTCAGATATTTAGGATGTATGGCTCAGCTTAAAATGGCCCTTGTGGTCATTAACCTAGTAGACACATAAGAACTTAGGAATAGAAGATGATTGACTTTAATAACAAGCTTAACTTTTAGTGTCATTCTGAAGGGTACAATATTTGTCAGTATGGGAGGATATTGTTAACGGACCATACTGCTTTGCCAAAAAAGATTTTGGAAGAAAACGTGGAAGGTTTACAATTAATAAATACATTTAATAATCAGAGTTATAGATTACTTTTATTTCAGAAATGCATGTAGATTATTTTAATTTGTCAACTGCTCAAGTTAGCAGTACTAATATTAAAAAAGGGTCCCTTCTTTGACAGTTTCCCAGCTGTAGTGTGTGGCTGTTTTATATTTTTGCATCACATTTTTGGTCCATTTTTCATAAAATTGAGGTTTGTTTGGAAAATTAGTGGCAAATCATTAAAGACTGAAGTTAGAAAATAATGACAGACATTTGAGTTTCAGATTTCATACCCTTCAGAAAATTCATACTAATGCAAGACCTACTATTCTATTATCTTTCTAATTTTATAAGAGTGATATTTAAAAATTGTCCTTATTTTTGTGCCTTTGTCCCACTTCTATGTATGGCTTTCTCCAGATGTCTTGCTCTGAGGTTGAGAGGTATGACAAATGTGTCAGGGCCATCACAGTCAGCCAGAGATATTTCAAATTGTAACATACTTGTTGCAACCCACTCCACCATGTAGTGACTCTGGATGTGTCCAAGCAAGGCAAGGAGCAGTTATGCAGTTATGCAGTGTAAATGTGCAGGATATACCCCATCCAAGTAGACACAAGTACTACAGTGGCTTTTCATCTGTTCTTGATTTTGCAGAATGTTCTAGTTTCTGTCATATTTTTATACTGCTGATTTATGCTTATTATTATTCAGAAAGTGCCTGGTGCTCTGTGTTTAAGTAGCAATGCTTTAATGACCATCAGGTAAGCTTGTCTGAGAATGTAAGATGCAAGTAAGCTTTAAAAGCATACTGTTAAAGAATTGCCAACATTGAAAGCCTTTCTGTTGTTGCCATGCAGAGAATACTTACATAACTAGATAACGTATAAGCCTTGGGTATTGAAATGCATATGACAGTATTTGTAATAAAGGACATGATTACATTATTTTAAGAAGCTCATTACATCTGTTGGAGACTTGCAGTCATCTTTGCAGGCTTTACCTGTAAATTAAACAGAATGCCAATCTATCACGTGTGGTCCATAACCTGTGCAGCAATCCTCTTTCTATGCAGAATTGGCCTTTGATTTGATTTTTAAAAAGTAATTTTATAAAAAGATATTTTAATATTTCATATATTAAACAATGATCAAGTTCCCCCTTTTTTGATTTGGATTGGTGTAGAAAGAGAGAATTTCATGTATGCATTTGTCATATTATATTTTATTCTTCTCTTACATGAATGTATATGTCTTAAAAGTATACATATGTACTCTTTATATATGTTATATATATATATATATATATATATATATATATATATATTGATCTACCTTACAAGCTCGACACTTCACAAGATCGACATTTAGAACAACGAGACCACAAAAACAAAACTGCAAAAACACGAAAGTTCACATGCCCGACAAACCACAATCCCGACAGTTAACAAAACAAAAAGTTCACTGTTCCACACAACACACACAACACAAGCACACCAACAACCTAAAAACCTATACTGTACCTTACACACAACTATCTATGCACTAACCTTAACCCAAACCCTAACCCTAATGTCCATCACTATCACATACTTACCTTACCCGCACCCTAACCCTAACTCACTTAATCCACCCCTAACCCTCAAGTCCCTCACTATCGTACACTTACCTTACTCGCACCCTAACCCTAACTCACTTAATCTGCCCCTAACCCACAAGTCTCTCACTATCACACACTTACCTTACCTGCACCCTAACCCTAAATCCTTCACTATCGCATACTTACCGAGTCGGGCTCACACGTTTCCCATGTCAGTGTTTTCGCTGTCAAGATTACAAGTTGTCAGTCCAAAATGTCACCCTTCATATACATATGTATATATTTTTACACTCTTATACTTACATCTTGGTTTATGTATATTCACATTTCGTTCATATTCAAGTAATAAAGAAACATAGAACTTGTTAACCTTTTTCTATTTTACACCAATGTGTTTTAAGCAGCACTTTTTTAGCATATTTATGTGTTTTAATATGCAGAACTTTTAGTACAATCCAAAGATTCTATATTCATTATTTATTATTTACTATTTATTATTTTTAAGTTACTTAAGTGCTTTTAGTATCAAAATTAATTTGATTGGAGGCAAGGTTGACCTTTGGTGAATGCTTTTAACTAGGGTTTTATGTATGGACAAATGTAATATATTTATTAATGCAAAGTAATGGAGTAAAAAAAAGGCCACTAGATGGTGCTATAAATGTTTTTAATGAAATTACTTTCTTTAATGAAATTACTTTCTTAATGAAATGTTGACACAGTATAAATATCATTTGTATTCAGAGTTTTTTTAAATATGGACATTTTTTAGATAATATACCTGTATTCTCTTATGATTCACAGTGATGACAACAAGGAAAGAAGGACTATACACATTTATACATATATTTGCTGTATAAAGTAACTTTTTAATGGTGGTCACACTTTTTGCAGTCAATTAATTATGTCATTAACAGAACTGATGGTTGTTTTAGTATGAAAGGATTTGATTGGGACCCGTACCCACATCTGAGGAAGTTATTTAAAAGAAAACGTATTGTTTTTAACAACCCCTAATTCCCTAACAACTAGCCCAACCCACTCATCCTACCTCCCTTCACCCCCCAAACCAATTACATCCCACACTGATCCCACTCCCAAAACACATTCCCAGACAACACAACTCTACCCTCACACACAACCAACCAGGAATCCTAGTTGTACTTCTCACTCAAAGTAGTATCATGTTACCCACACTCACATCCCTATCACTAGCTCTACTATTGCTAACCTTCCTAACTTCCTTACAAACAGATCTACTGCTGCACAACTGCTATCACACTACCCACACTAGCCCGCCCTCTCAAACCCACTCAGACTTCTACATCTGCCCTACAATCATAAATCTTACAACTACATATTACTCACTAACAAAAGTTACACCATCTCATCACACTAAGAAAAACTCTCATAGACCAAGCTCGCAAACAATTAATATTAAAAAACACATACTGACACTCCTACAAATTCTGCTAACCTCTGGTGACATTCACCCATATCCAGGTCCCCTCTCAGCTAGACAAACATCTGACCTGATAATCCTAAATCTCAACATAAGAAGTATTACCAACAAGCTAACAGACCTACATGCATTCATAGCCCACTACAACCCTGATATACTCGCCATTACAGAAACCTTGCTTAAACCCAGTATCCAAGATGAAGTCTTTCTTCCCCCAGGGTATAATACACTTAGATCTGATAGAACAAACAGGAAAGGAGGAGGAGTAGCCATTCTCTTTAAAAACACCCTTAACCTCTAGTTCCTGCACACCACACCACCCACTTTTCAAAATGCTGAAGTCCTGTTTTCTGTCCTATCCATAAGAAACACCAAGAAGATCAATATAATATGCTGCTATATACCTCCAGGCAACAACTTGCTCATAATAGAAGACATCCTACACTGGACAAAGGACAATCTACCTCAGGAAACGATCCTACTAGGAGACCTTAACACTGACTGGGCAACCTGTAACTCCAGCAGCCCCTCTACACATATCAATCTATATGGGTTCTCTCAATTAATTAAAGAACCAACTAGAATAGATGAGAAAACAAAGAGAGAATCCATACTGGACTGGACACTAACCAACTATCCCAAACAAAACTATACAGTAGGCTGCCTCCCAGATGACTTAAGTGATCATCTCCCCACCTTCCTACTCCA
The DNA here is from genome assembly GCF_019279795.1 of Protopterus annectens. Lineage (NCBI taxonomy): Eukaryota > Metazoa > Chordata > Ceratodontiformes > Protopteridae > Protopterus > Protopterus annectens. The sequence goes on along the minus strand of NC_056731.1, from coordinate 127,640,632 downwards.
GAAACACTCCAATCACCCCAAACCAGTAGTCTACAAATTTGTACGAGATGACCGTAACCTTACCCCACGATACATAAATACTGTCCTAAGCCACTGCAACTGGGAACCACTACGGACACTCGGGTTAGACCAGGCAGTAGACTACTTCAATACTACCTTCTCTAACATCCTTAATAGTCTAGCTCCCAGCAGAAAGATCAGAGTTAAAGCCAACTACGCACCCTGGCTAAATAGGGACACCAGAGCCTTACTAAAAGCTAGAGATAAAGTCTGGAAAATCTGGAAAACTGACAAAACCCCTAGCTCCAGACAATACTATCAACAGCTTAGAAACAAGGCCAAGGCTGAATCCAAAATAAACAAACAAAACTATTTTCTTAGCGCCCAAAGGAAATATTCAAATAGTCCATAAAAATTCTGGCATGCCATTAACTCCCTACTAAAGCCAGGCAAAACCACAACCCCAGCACCCATCTCTACTAACAATACCCTAGACATAGCTTCTCAATTTAATAACCATTTTACTAAATCCATCTTAGCCCTGTCCAGTCAAATAACCAAAAACAGTCTACCTCAGTCACAACCTAACCTATTCCACACCACCCCCTCTTTTAGCCTATCACCAATGCCCACTTCAACTATCAAAAAACTCCTCCTAAAACTAAAGCCAACCACACTAGCAGCTGATAACATACTTGCTGCATACCTAAAAATGGCTAGTGACTCCTTATCATATCCTGTCTCCATCCTTATCAACTGCTCCATACTAGAATCCTACATACCCAAACTCTGGAAAGTATCTCGCATCATTCCTCTCCATAAAGGAGGTAATTCTTATGAATTCTCCAACTACCGACCTATTGCCATCCTTTGCCCCCTATCCAAAATTCTTGAGAAATGCATCTACTTGCAAGTGATGACATTTCTTAACACACACAATCTACTATCTACCACACAACATGGTTTCCGTCCACATCACAGCACTACCACAGCCCTTCTATCTTTCACTAATTATATAAACCTTCACAGGAATGATAACAAATATGTATCAGCCATTTTCCTAGACCTCTCAAAAGCATTTGATATGGTCTCCCACTCCATTCTACTAGACTCACTAACATCATTATCCTTCACCTCCTCTACTATAGCCTGGTTCAGAAGCTACCTATATGACAGGCAACAATCAGTCCAGTGGAAAGGAACTCTGTCTACACAACTTCCAACCACCATAGGTGTCCCACAGGGCTCTATACTCGGCCAATAAAAACACAAACGGCCAGCATAAATGGTCCAACGCTTTATTTTGCAGAGAAACTGGAACATAAAAATGTCCCAAACATAAATCCAACACTCAGACCGGTTTCGGCAATATGCCTTCTTCAGTGAATAAAAAAACATGCCCAGACTTGAGCATCATACATATTTATATCCTGCATCAGTCATGCTTTACCAATGGTATAATCCAACCCCTATCCATTTAATGCATATTCATGAGCCCAAAGAACTGCTTTCAAAAGCCTGTAAAATCATATATATATAACAAAGGTACTAAACCATTGTAAATACAAATGCAATAATATTAAAAAATGAATGTAGATACAATGAGTGCACGTCTTAAGTTAATTATAAACAAATAATGAAAATAAACACAAGATGGTATAACAAAGCCATACAAACATGAATCAACTATGTTCAATCCCTGTCCACAAAGTATAGACAAAATTATATATATTTCACATTTAACAACCCAATCACTCCATATAAACATATATGTACATATATATATATGTACAATATTTAAAAATGGAAAAAAACATTAGTAGTCACGAAAAAATATGGTGTGATAATTCAAATATAAATACAACAAAATTGTCACATCAAAATTACATGGAGCTTCTCATAGCCTTGTTGATAGGACAAAAAGCTGAATGAAATAATATTCATCATAAATGGTCATTTAGACCAGGGGAAAACAAAGCTCCAAGATGAATAATCCAATATTTCTCTTTAAAGCTTAGTGTATTTTGCCATCCCTGTTGATGGCTTCTATCACCTGTAATCCTGTCAATGACAGTGAACATGAACCTAGCTGAAGGATGTTTAAGTGTATGTTGAAAAAGTGCATTAGTTGGCTTTTTGTTCCGTATGTCACTCCTGTGTTCCCCTATTCTAATACGAAGTGAACGTGAAGTTTTGCCCACATAAAAGGCTGAGCACTGACATGTCGCTAGGTATATCACCCAACTGCTGGAACAACTACCAACGATTCTCAGATCATAAACTTTACTAGTATTAGCACTAGTGAATTGTTTGGTTTTGTTTACCTGATAGCACGATATACAATGCCCACACGGAAAGGTACCCAAAAGGTCATCCCCCATAATGGTGAGTTGTTTATATTTTGCTCCTCCACTATCCTGATGTTTATAATGTGAAAAAAGAGAACCCAATGTTCTACCCCTTCTATAGGAAAATTGACATTTGTCACCCAACCTCTCTCTTAAAAAATCATTGGCCAATAGAATATTCCAATTATCATTTAGAACATTCCTAATAACCTGATGATTCCTACCATATGTGGTAACAAATCTCAAAATAGAATCATGCATAGTGGGTGAGTGGTCCCTGTATTCCAGTAATTGACTTCTCTGCTGTTTACCCAACCAATTCCTGGCAGATAGAATATCAAATGGACGATATCACCTTTCAAAAAATCTGTTAGTTAGATCAATAGTAGCATCCTGATAATCCCTTACAGAGGAGCTGATGCGTTTGATCCTCAAAAATTGAGATTTGGGAATATTTCGGACGGTGTGGCGTTGATGCATACTAGATGCATGCAGTAACGTATTATATTGTGGGTATTTATGGTGAATCTTCGTACCAAGAGTGTTATCCGTGTTTCTATAGACAGTAACATCAAGGAAGTCAATCTGATTCAAGTTGGATGTAACCGTAAATTATTATTAACGCACAAATTATATGCAGCACCAATCTTTACCCAAATCAGACAATGTGACCTAGACAAACTAGAATCAAGCTACAATAAAATAGCCAAGTTTGCTACTAACTCAACCTATAGAACCCATCACTGTGCTGCACTAAAAGAACTAAAATGGCTTGAGCTACCCTTAACTATCACCAGCTGGGCACAGCCTACAATATTCTTAAATATCCTGAAAAAAAACCCTCATTATCCAACCTACTTACTATCTATACTACAAACCGATACCTAAGATCCAGTGAAAAATCTCTCCTCTCCATCACCAAGGCTAACAATAATACAAGGAAAGCACTCTACTCCCACACCGTTGCCAGAAACTGGAACTCTCTTCCCCTATCTGTGTCCACTGCCCCCTCCACATCCATATTCAAAAACTCCCTCAAATCGCACCTTCTTAGTACATGGTTGTATCACATAACCCTACCTATACTACTATTAACTCCCCAAATTCCTCTCTGATCACATGCTGGAGCTCTGATCCCCTGTAGGCTTGGTCATCTGAAAGGGTACTTTTAACTGTAGAATCTTACTTGATATATTTTCTTTTCTTACCAAAGTATGACTGACATTGTCTTTTTACCTATGTTCTATATCTTTTACCTGGAAACGAAAAAATAATAAAAACGAAAAAATAACTGCTCCAGCTGAAGAGTCCTCAGTAAAAATTAAATAAAATGAATGAGACAAAACTTCGGACTCACCACCAAAAATATTTTAAAATTGATAGACTTTAATTAAGAAACGGTAAGCGCTTTCGCGTATTTAAAAATACGCTTCTTCAGATCATGACTTCAACATAAAACTGTGTACTTATATATAGTCAGATTCCTGCATCATTACATCAATTAAAAAATCAATTAATTAATCAATTAACCATTTACAAGCCCTAACATTCAGTACTTTCTTCTTACAACAGGATAATGTTTCCAACTGGTATATAATAAATAAATACATTCATCTAAAACAATTTTTTGAAACACTTAAAAATTCATGAAATATTCTAACTATCTGTCATTTAATCAATGCTATATATATTATAAATATATATTACATAATTTATATAAAAATATATATAATATTTATTATTTATATATATAGTGTATTCAAAGAAATAAATAAAATAAATACCATATCTAAACTCTACTGTAATAAACTCTAATAAAATATCCTAACTAAATGTTTGCATTCTTGGCTTAGTTAACTACACACAAATTCACAATATACATTTATGCAGACATCTATTCATTGTATAATAAATTCAACTATACAGAATGACCATATAAGATTGTATATAAAATCAATTAGAAACTCATGGACAGAACTTTAATTAAATAAAAATATATATATATAAACTCCATTACTAAATTAAAATTATCTACGAGAACCGAGGTACGACCTCAGAGAAACAAACGTATTCAAACCTGGGGGATAGTGTCCCCTCAGTTTAAATATCCACTGCAATTCTTTTGATTCTAAAAGGCTCATGTAGTCCCCACCTCTTATACTTTGTCCAACAACCTGTAACACCCTGAACACAAAAGAGTGATCAGGATGAAGCATAATGTGCCTTGCCAGAGCATTCAATTCATTTTTGTTTTTGATGTCATACTGGTGATTATAAATTCTATTTTTTAATTTTCTCTTAGTAAGGCCTATATAAAACACAGAACAATATTCACATGTAGCTAAATATATCAGACCAGATGTTTCACAAGTAGCCTCAAATCTAGGATCAAATGAGAGGCTAACCACGGGATGTTGTTCCTTAGAAATATATTTACAATAGCTACAGTGGTTACATGGATAGGTACCAAGCCTCTTTCCAAGTTCTGCTTTAGCCACTTGCCCAGTACTTGAGTTATCACACAGAAGCCTTTTTAGGTTTTTGTTATTTCTATAAGTAAAGAAGGGACATTCACCTATTAACTGTAGTGTCTGTGCATCCGTAGTCAAAACTTTCCAGTTATTAGCAATGATTTTTCTTATATTAGAGCTATCATTGGTATAAGTGGTTACAAAATGTAGCCTTCCTGTAGTGCTCTTTAAATGTTTTTGTATACAAGCGCCTACAAATGGCTTATACATAGCTTCCCTTCCAGATGGCAATGTCTCTTCCAGAACCTGTGCTCTAGTATGTTTTATTAATTTACTATCATAGCCTCTCTCCATACAAATCTTCTCCATCTTGTTAACTTCTGATATCAAATCCTTGTTATCTTTACATAATTTCATTATTCTACTAAACTGACTCTTTACAATGCCACCAAAAACGTGGCGAGGATGCATGCTGTCAAATCGTAAGATGGTATTTTTCCAGCATGCCTTTCTGTGCAAAGAAGAGATCAATTTACCTCCTCTGATATCTAAGGTGACATCTAAAAAGTTCACTGAGTCATAGGATAATTCTGCAGTGAATCTTAGAAAGTCAGTTGTTGTCTCAAGGTAATCCTTAAAAAGATTAAATTCTTCTGGGGTTCCGTCCCATACAACTAAAATGTCATCCACAAAATGCCTGTATACCAGGACCTTATTAAACCATTGATGGGTAAAAACAAACTCCCTCTCCCATTGATACATTTCTAAATTGGCGTATGTATTGGCACAGGGGGTGCCCATGGCCACACCTGACTCCTGTAAAAATAGGCACCCCCTGAAAGAAAACACATTATTACATAGCACCAATTCAAGTAGTTGACATATAAGTATTTCTTTGTTCCTATCAAAGGATGGGAAGACCTGTAATAACTCTTTTATTGACTGTATACCCTCATCATTGGGTATAGATGTGAACAGACTCTGAACATCCATCGTAACCAACAAATGTTGCCCTTTTATTAACTCAATATCCATTGAGTCTAGAAATTCTAGAAGTTGGTAGGTATCCTTCAAAATACTGGGAATTTCAGTGACCAGGGGTTTTAACATATCTTCCAAATAAATGGAGATGTTTTCAGTGGCCCATTTTCCCCCTGACAATATTGGTCTTTTTGGGGGTGGAAAAATGGCTTTGTGCATCTTTGGTAAGCCTTTAATAACAGGTGCATGTGGATGTTCATTATAGAAAAAGTCATATAAATCTTTAGAAATCTGACGACACATGAGTAAGTCATATAATGAATCATGAATATGATTAATAATTTTCAGTAACTTTCCATGGTCTATTTTTATATATGTAACATCATCATTCAACATGTCAAACATAAGGGAAACATAGTTTTCAGTATCAAATACTACCATGCCCCCACCCTTGTCTGCAGGTCTCACTGAAGTGTTTTTATTAATTCTTGTTATATTACTATGCTCAGCATACATGATGTAACCTGTTTTGTATATTATGCTGGATGTACTGTATTTGTATAACTTGATGTTGGAGCTTTTCTCCCCGGGCCTCTGCTGAAAATGAACCTGGTCCAGTCGGAATTTCCCGGTTAACAAATGTAAAATAAAATAAATAAATAAATAAATAATTTGTATTAAAGTTGATTTTATTGGTTCTGCTGTCCGTGAGCTTCATTGTGCACCATGTGGGTCTATATATATATATATATATATATATATATATATATATATATATATATATATAGATATATATATAGATATATATATATATAGATATATATATATATATATATATATATATATATATATATATATATATATACATGTTTATCTGTTATATATACATTTCTTTTATATGTCTTATAGCAGAATGAAGTTCATGCTTTTTTGAGTCTGTGTACTTTAAGTATTGTTTACATGGAAGTTTTCATGAAATATTAACAGGTTAATTCAATTAATTTATTTAATTGAATCAATTAAGTTAATGGGTTGATTCAAATGTTAGTATAAAGTATAGAGTAATGTAATGCATGGTTGTAAAAAGGTCTGATGAAGTGGTGTGAGTAGCACCACAAAAGCGTTTACCTACAATAAAGAATTCTTACTTTTTGGCAAAGAATTTTTTACTTCTTGGTAAATAATAGTGACTTCCTTGGCCATTGTTCTACTATATTTGGTCATCATCGGATCCATTAAGATCCATCCAGATCAGTACAATGTCATCTTCAGTATGTACCAGGCCAGGCATATGCGACAACTGGAATGTCCACAGACATTCCTCATAAAAAGAACAGAGGGGATAAACAACATGACCTATGTGGATCTCCTCAAAGCCCAATCTTTATATAATGTTTCCTACAGTCTATTAAGAGGCGATCTATGCCTGGCATGTAAGGTATCCCTGGATCCTGCTCTGATGGACCTTTTGCACATCCACTGAATGAATGGCATCAGCTCTACTCAATCTAGGGGCTTAAACTTTTCTTACAACATAAACAGAACATGTTGGAGGGGCATGTATTTGTTCCAGAGAATTTTTCTCCTCTGGAACAGGCTTTCTATCCATGTGAATCAGCACTCTTCCCTAACCCTATCCAAGCAAAACCTGGTCCAGTAGATGAGAAATTGAAAAATTCACCCCTGGTCTAGTACCTATGCTTCTAATGGACAGAATCACTTTATAAATCATGCTCTGTCTTGCATATAACACTTAACCTCTAAGGCACATAAACTTGTGGGATAAATTTGAGATCCATGGCTAGGCTTACAAAGGCCCTAAGGGTCATTAGCCTAGTGTACACATATAAACCTATGAACCTAGGGCTCACAATGGTGCAGAAATAGTGGGTATTATTTGTAAGGACTTGTTACTGTGCTCTTGTCCTCTCCATTAACTTCCAGTAACAACATAACATAAATCAATAATAATTTCATTAAACATGAACCCATAGTCATCACTCGGTACAGGCTGTGTCTCTAGCTCTTGACTTTCCTAAATATATTATTGGAAAATTCTGTCTTGGGTTACTTTTAGTATCAAAAGTGGGCTGTTTTTTTCCTGTGGATTTGTGCATGGACTGGACAGAAGTAAATAACAATTACACCTACCCTACTACCCTATAGCATAGATTTTATGGCCTAACTCAGCTCAAAATTCCCCCACTAGCCTACTAGAACTGACAAAACCTCTAACAAAGAATTACTGGTTACTGTCCTCCCACATCAGTCAATAATATTTCTAGAATCAGTGCTACTTTTGAATCTCAGTAAACAAGAGGGTAGGCACCACAAAAGCATCCAAGATGGTAAACTTCAAAATGAAGATAACAGTTCAAAAAATCCATTGGTAAAGATGAAACTCGTGTGTAATAATCCACGTAAGTCCATGTAAAATCCAACAGTTTATTGTGTGCAAGGTACAAACAAAACAAATAGCGTAAAACACTTAGAAGCGTTTTTCGTTCGGTACACTGCCCGAACTTCTTCAGACATACATTAGTGCTATCAAAATGCTCAGTTTAAGTAGTGAGTTAATTAATACAATGCTCTATAGACAACTAATCAACCAACCCAAATAGATGATTTGGATCAGGCGGGCTAAATGGGTTAGTCCAGTTCAAAACAACAGGAAACATCTTACACCGGATAAATATTGGTTTTAAAAAGTTAAAGATGACTTAGTCAGTTGTAAACATAAATAATACAATTTTGTGAAGCAGAAAAATGTAAAATAAAATTTGATAATAAAATAAACAGGTGATTCTAAATGTTGCCAATAATAAAAACTACCAAAAATGAAATACAAAGGAATGGTTTAAGGGACCCGTTTGATTTTTGATGCGTAATTCACCACTTAAACATAACAAATTGCAAACAGACTCAACCCTTACAGAGTAAGTATATGTTACTCATGGATTACTAGTAAACATTCAACAATCCCTGCCTCCAGTGTCAACAATCAATACAGTTTCATATAAAGTAGTAAACCTATGTGTTATATTTAACTAAAAACATTATATTCATCCTTTTAAAAATTCCCTTAGGAAGCAGAAGAGTAGGTATGTAAAAAGTACTTACAAAATTCAAGTTGGCAACTACGGTTAGTGGCACACAAAACTCCTGGCCTCAATGAGGCTTGTTCAATTATGTGTATACTTAAACTCAATAGTTTATTAAGATAAATTTATTACCCATGATACAAACTTTTAGACCAGGTTATAAGACACTTGAATTTTGTAAGTACTTTTTACATACCTACTCTTCTGCTTCCTAAGGGAATTTTTAAAAGGATGAATATAATGTTTTTAGTTAAATATAACACACTATAGTGTAGATATATATTTTAGGTTACAGTGTTTTAAATGTGATTATATATATTTACTTTATAGGTTTACTACTTTATATGAAACTGTATTGATTGTTGACACTGGAGGCAGGGATTGTTGAATGTTTACTAGTAATCCATGAGTAACATATACTTACTCTGTAAGGGTTGAGTCTGTTTGCAATTTGTTATGTTTAAGTGGTGAATTACGCATCAAAAATCAAACGGGTCCCTTAAACCATTCCTTTGTATTTCATTTTTGGTAGTTTTTATTATTGGCAACATTTAGAATCACCTGTTTATTTTATTATCAAATTTTATTTTACATTTTTCTGCTTCACAAAATTGTATTATTTATGTTTACAACTGACTAAGTCATCTTTAACTTTTTAAAACCAATATTTATCCGGTGTAAGATGTTTCCTGTTGTTTTGAACTGGACTAACCCATTTAGCCCGCCTGATCCAGGTCGTCTATTTGGGTTGGTTGATTAGTTGTCTATAGAGCGTTGTATTAATTAACTCACTACTTAAACTGAGCGTTTTGATAGCACTAATGTATGTCTGAAGAAGTTTGGGCAGTGTACCGAACGAAAAACGCTTCTAAGTGTTTTACGCTATTTGTTTTGTTTGTACCTTGCGCACAATAAACTGTTGGATTTTACGTGGACTTACGTGGATTATTACACACGAGTTTCGTCTTTACCAACGGATTTTTTGAACTGTTATCTTCATTTTGAAGTTTACCATCTTGGATGCTTTTGTGGTGCCTACCCTCTTGTTTACTGTTGTTTTGTACTACGTGGTTTGTGATTTTGGTTCCTACTTTTGAATCTGTCAGAAATCAGCTATGTGTTTATCATTTTTAGTCTCAAACAAAAGTCAAAAATGCACATTGATTCATCTAGTCTAGGAAAGGAAAGTTATTCAGGATTTACTTTTACCTATCTACTGATGCAGATAAACTGAAGATTCCATTATTTACTTGATCTATGCCAAGCTATACATTGCTTCAGTAGTGGATTTTTATTCATACTTAATTGTATGACGTTCCTCAGTGGAAAACATGCCAGATCCAAAACATTACCTTGGGTAAGGGAAGCAACAAAGCAATCTTTGAAATCAAATCTCAGAAGTATTGTATAAAGTTGTAAAATCAAGAAATCACATGGTGAAATGAAAAAATCCAGTTTAAAATTGAGTTTCTTAAGCAAAATAAAATAAAATAAAATAAAATATGAAAAGCATCCAAAGAAATTTTGAAATTATACTAGCTGTCTCAAACCTGGACCTTGAGAATGCCCAACTTGTTGACTCCTTCACAGTGGATGTATTTAACCTATTTTCAATTTTTTTATAAACTCTATCACCCCTAGAAATAAACGTGAACAAAATTAACCTTGCAGTACCTGTAGAGAAGATATTATTATTTCAGTTCAATGCATACCTTACTTTCAATCTGAAAATCTTTGCAAAAAAAAATCAAATCTTCCTACTCGTAGATGGCAGTTTACTTCCTAATTATTTTAAGTTTGTGTATGTTACTTTTTTTATTACCACCTCAGTCTTTATCAAAAACATTAATCAAGAATCAAATGTTCTTAGCTTATAGACAATGGCAATATTTGTCTCATTATCAAAAGACAGACCATCTATTATGTACAATAACTTTGGACTTATAGTCCTGTCATAAGAACTTAAAAGGATATATTCATTCCTAAATTTTGTATCATCTATTTGGCCAGAAGGTTAAGGCTCCCAAACATGGCTTCCAGTCTCACCACAGGACTGAAAATGCAATATCAGCTTTTGTGACTTCTCTTTGTAATACTCTTGGAATTCATAAATTCCAACGCCCTGGATCAACTAATCCATAGTCCCACCGGGGGCTCCAATATCCTAGACCTGGTCATTACCAACATGGGAAATCAATGCTCCATACCTATGGTCACCCCCTCATTAGTCAGGTCTGACCATAAGCTAATCACCCTTAACATCCACATCCCACCCCCACCCCCCAGTAAAGAAACCACCATAAAAAAGTTCTCCAAAGCCAACTTCATGCTACTCAAGTCAGAAGTGACAAACTTCATGACACCCATGCAGAGGGGAACTGAAAGCTCAACTGCTGAATCTTACACTAAGGCACTGTACGAGCACATCCACTCATGCATGAATCGTGCCATCCCAAATAGAACCAAAATGCTCTCATCCAAAAAAAGGAAGCCAATCTGGTGGTCCCCTGCCATAAACAAACTTTACAACAAAAGGAAGAAACTTTTGCAGAAAAGAGGAAAATCCAGGATGCAAAAAACTCCCTTACTAGCCTCAGTAAGAAACTGAGATGCCTCATAAAATCCTCCAAAGCTAGTTACGAAAATAAAACTGCCAAAGATTCCAAAGACAACCACAAAGCATTCTATAACTATATCAAGAATCTAAATGGCAATGCTCAGATCTGCTCTGAGCTAAAACAGAATGGCATTAAATATACTGATCCCAAGGATATTGCCAATATCCTGGCAGATCAATTCAGTGCCAACTTCACCCCCCTCTCACCCCCTAAATGGCCCATCTCAATACCGGAAGATTGCCAAATTCCAGTAATAACGGCCACGCAGGTACAAAACGCACTCTCTAAAGCCAAGAATACAGCATCCATGGGACCAAATGACATCCTGGGCTGTGTACTACATGAACTACAATATGAACTGGCGCCTCACCTAAGTGTCATGTTTAATCATAGCCTCACCTCAGGTTTCGTGCCCACTGAGTGGCGCAGAGCTACAGTTATCCCAATCCACAAGGGGGGATCCACCTTGGATCCCGGAAACTACCGTCCCATCAGTCTGACAAGCCTTATCTGCAAGGCCATGGAGCGTATTATCATGGAACTTATAAACAAAGACATTGGCAACCTTCAAACACTGGACCCCACCCAGTTTGGGTTTGTGAAGGGCTGATCTTGTCTCCTGAACCTGATTGACTTCTTTGAATCAGTCTCCAGAGCCATGGACAAGGGTAAGGTGGTCCACACAGCCTATCTAGACCTTGCCAAGGCCTTTGACACCATCCCCCACTCTGGAATCATAGATAAACTTACTAAGTTGGGCATTAATCCCTATGTCACCCAATGGGTTGCTAAATGGCTTACTGATAGAACCCACACTGTAAAAGTAGCCGACTCCAAATCCAGCTCCAGACAAGTGACAAGTGGAGTACCTCAGGGTTCAGTCGTGGGGCCACTCTTGTTTGGCATCTACTTCTCTGAAGTACAGGTCAACACTAAGGGACTCTGGCTAACAAAGTTTGCAGATGAATGCAAACTGGGAGCCATTATTGAATCCCCAAATGATGTGGATACTCTACAAAAGGGCCTTACAGAAACAGATGCTTGGTGCCAGAGCCATGGGCTCAAGCTCAATGCCAAGAAATGTATTGTTATCCCTTTGGGAAAAAACATGTATCCATGAATTACCATATAGGTGGCAGTACACTAAACACAGAAAGTGTGATAAGAGACTTAGGGACACAGGTGGACAGTGGTCTCACCTTCGATAACCACATCGCCACAACAGTCAGGAAATCCTTCTATGTGGCACACCTCATCACGAAGGGCTTTTCATCCAGAAAAAAGGAGGTCATTGTCCCACTGTACTCATCCCTCATTAGACCCATTATAGAATACAACGCCCCATTTGGTATGTACCTCTCAAGACATCTGCAACAACTGGAAAGGCCTCAGAAATACCTCACTAAAAGAATCACAGGCCTAAAACAGATGCCCTATGCTGACCGCCTTAAAAAACTCCAGCTATACTCTGTTGCATATCATCTACTCAGAGGCGATCTCTGCTTAACATACAAGGCCATGTCAAACCCAGAGCTGTTGGACATGCTACACTTAAAGAAATCCCAATCCCTCAGAGCTACACGCTCCAGGGATCTAAACCTTGTCATCACAATAAACAAAACATGCTGGAGGGATAGGTTCCTGACCCAGAGACTCCCCAGACTCTGGAATAGATTGCCCATACATATCAAGCAGAGTGCCTCTTTGGACCTCTTCAAGAGGAACCTTGACGATTGGATGGGAGAAAGGAAATTCACCCCAGGGATCACGTCAGTCGCCCTGCTAGACAGGGGTCCAGGAAAGTAAATAATGTGGGAAGAAATAGCCAGGGAATTGTTATGGCTAGGCTTGTATAGGCCCTAGGGCTGATAGCCTAGTACCAACCTATGAACCTATGAACCTATGAACTCTGAATGTTGGTGATACTGGCATCTTGAGTTATTAAAACCATTTGATAAAGTCAGTCATAAGATTCCAATATACATACTAGGTGAATGATTTACAAGTTAACTGGGTGACAAAATACAGGTTGTTAGGTGGGCCATTACTGTCCTATCAGTACTGCTACTTATTTCTGAATTTCCCCATAATCAGTTCTGAACTCCATATTTTCATGATATTCCTCAACAAAATATCAAAACTTTGTGGGTCCCCTAGCCCCATTTAGTATACAGATGAATGGCTAGCCTCTGCTCTTGATTTTGGCTACTTTACCTTGACATATTGCACAATTGTCAACTTCACCTTTATTCACAAATCAGCATTTTTGTTTTATGCTTTAAACAATCCTCTGTTTGGGCCTTATTAAATTATTTGGTACTTATGTATTATGGCAAGCAGATTTTTGCGGTTGCGAAATTCGCATAGTTCAAGTGCTTATAACACTTTTGACACTTCCTGCCTGTTATTTCACATCCTTACTAAGGAAGAATAACTTGGGCTTACATTCAGGAAGAAAAATTATTGCACAATTCTTCTTTCTGTTTAGCGTGCATTACACATACAACGCTTCATTTCTCAGGGCTGCTCTCTCACTGACGAAAGGAGAAGCTAAAACACTGAATGCATTAACGTCTGAAGTCAGGATAGAAACTGGGAAGCGAATTAAAAGGGTAAAGCTGACTTTTCATAGTTTCTGGCCAGTCTACAAATGTTTTAATTCTGTCATAATGCTACTATATTTAGTAAGGATCACATATGTTTGTACATTTAAAGTTCATGCTGAAATTAGATAGCAGTACACATGTTGGCAGTAAAGTACATGTCATGTCAATAAAACCCTGTCAATAACAGATAATGCATTAACATCTGAACTCACGGATCACACTTCAAGGGGAATTGGAAGGGTGAAGCTTACTTTGGGTAATAAGTGTGCATTGTAAAAGTGGTGTAATTCCCTGAAAATGTTTGCATTTTTACTGAATTCACATATATGTTAATACTCAAATGAGACAGTTCCACAAATGCTGGCAGTAAAGTGCAGGCAGCCACAGCGACACTAACTTTTTCCGCTGTACTAATAACCCTTAATGTGGTCAAAATCACACAAACATTATTTTTTTCAAGTTATAATCCTGCCTAAACAAACTTCACTGTTTGAAAGAAAAGACAATGCCTGACATTTCTACAACACTAGCAGTCGGATTTAAACATCGGCAAGCAAATGGTATTATCGCACAAATCTGGTTGCGATAATATGTAAGTACCAATTATTCTATTTGTGATTATTTGTGATTAAAAATTGTTGTAATATATTTATTGTTTAGGTTTAGGAAGGGTTACATGACATTAGCACAATATTTATATATTAATTGGGACTCAATAAGAAGATTTAAATGCTTGTATGACTGCTTGGAGCATATTAAAATTTAGGCAAGAATTCTAGGAAGTAGCAAATTTTTAATGACATATAAATTGTGTCTCATGGCGTAACCTGATACATTTGACATGCATTTTTGCTCTGAAGAGCACTCATCTCATTTAAACTGTTTAAAAGAACCTTAAAACTAAACCATCTATTTTTTAACTATATCCTCATTTCTTAGCTACTTTAAAGCATCAAAATCCCTTCTGAGTCATATGAAATTTTAATACATTTTTCCATAAAATGCCCATCACAGTTAATGTGATCATGTTTTCTTACTTTCATTTTTACCATCCCAGAATCCATTTGAAGTCCTCTTTATAGGAATCATGCTAGCCATACGGAAGTGGTGTTGTGCTCTCATCCCAATGAAAAACAATTGCAGTAGCAGAAGTTCCAATCTCTCAAACACCTTCTGTAACAGAACTGCTTCTATTTTTCCTTTATTGTCTCTCATTTAAGTTTCTCTCAGGGAGGCTTTCGATGTTATTATCAGCAGTTATACAACTTCAGCCAAAGAAAGTAGTTAAATCTCACTCTTTTTCTAAAGGTAAAATTATCAGCTATTGAAAGACCTTCTCCTACACTCGTCTTGAGATGTCCAAATTGTTACTACAGGGAATAAACCCTGTTAGATCATGTGTGAGTGACAGCAGCTACTGGAATGTAATGGACATGAAAGTAATTCTGCTATTTCCCAGTGCCTTCAGTAGGTAAATTTGTTTTTTTTTTTCTCTCCTGAATGACATGGAATTAACAAAGTACTTATTTGTGAAAGTATTTTGCTTTTGTCACCTGCCTGAGTCTGTTCCTCATAAAAATTGTGTTTTTTGACAAATCACTGGAATAATGTAAGGATTAAAGTCACTAAATAATGACATGCATTTAAGTTTTAGACTTCATATCCTTCATAAAAATCCATGCTAAACAAAAATCCTGTTATTCAAGCAACTTTCTATCACACTGCCTTTAAATAACTGACCTGTTGAATGTACTGTATTAGAACAAGAACACTCATCCATCTACCTACTTAACTGAATAAACTACATGAAGCATCAACAAAGTATCTTTATTGAGGATACCAGAGAGAGAGACTCCTAGATCTGCTACCTAAAGTGATTTTATCTGGACTAATCCTTTGTACTCTGTATGTATTCAAAGTGGATAGATGTTTGTATAGATACTTGGTTTCTAGGCTGAATGGTCCATTTAATGAGGATGGCAGAACAATTTTATTGAGTAGATCATCTACATTTTTGCTTCATGGTATTGAGTAATAGTTTACTTTTTGGTAACCAGTTACTGTTTTGATGGTTGAAGGGGAAGCCTTATCCTGTAAATGACCGTATCATCTATATATAATGATAGTGAGCTATCTCTGGTCCATGGGTGAGTAGTTATTAAATGGAGAAAAAGTAGAGGCTAAGGCAGATCCTTGAGCAACTCCTTTGAACAGGGTTGAAGAAAAAGAATAGAATGAGTGTCAGTGGGACAACATGCAGCACACTCATTTTTACTGCTTGAAGACCAGAAGCCTTCAGTTTCTGTTCCCATTCCAGGTGAATGAATTGCCGACACTACAGTATAGCATAAGGGGGTGCTGAATTCCAGAGTGTGCCATCCTTAGAAAGAGACGTTAAACCAAGGTCCCATTTGCTTGAGTTGGTGGTAGTTCAGGTGGAAGCAGAAGATCCCATAGCACCTACCAAAAAGAGTAGGGGGTCCTTTATTTTACACAAAACAAAATCATTATTTACATATTTATAAAAAGTACATATTTACAGGCACATGCTTACAGATTGCTATTTTTTTTTACTATTAATCATTTTTTTATAACATCCTCATTGTTATTTTTCTATAATTGACCCTCATTCCTTCTTCCACAACCTAATCTAATTTTTTTCATATCTGCCAAAATCCATTTCCATTAAACAAAATTTCATTCAGTCTTTCATTTCAAATAACCCGTGCTACATAAAACACTTTTTTATCCTTCTCACATATTCTTTCTTCTTGTTCATATAATAGCCATACATAACTATATTCATATGTATGTTATGTCATTAATATTATCAAAAATGCTTCACAGAACTGATTTCAGAGTTTCACCACTTTATTACATTGACAAAACATGCTCTTTTGTCTCTTCCTCTCCACAAAATAAACACATGCTTTCAACTTTCTTTTTGTATGGTGTATTCCCTTTACTTGTAACTTATTTATTACCAGTCTCTGTAAGAAATCCTGACACTGTTCTGTCTTGGTACACCACTTTTTACTGACTTTAATGGCTTTAATTACTTATTCTGCTAACTTTTCCAATGGACTTACATAATAAATTGTTTGATCACATTATTATACCACATCCTTTTATCTTTTTCTATATCATCAAATTTTATTTTCCATGTTAGTATTTTTTCTTGATAATTTTTTAATGTATATATTTACATATTGTTTTTCTCTTTTACTTATGCTCACCATCTTCCATTTTTTTGTACTTGTTTTTAAACATTCTCATTATCAATTTATCATTCTCTTCCTTTATCCACTTTAATATTCTATCTATATCCGGCTACAAAAATAACACTTGGTAAGTGCTTCACCACATCTTTTTTTTTTTTGTATTTCAGAACAGCTTCCAACCTCCAACCTCCATTCCATAAGTTTCTCTCATCTCTAACTTTCACAGTATTATCAGCAGTTTCAGACAGACCCGGCATGCATTTTTAACATAACGTTCTTCTAGTTCATCAGTTCTAAACTGCAAAATAACATTTTAACATATACATTTCTACCAGAAAACAAATAATTGTTCCATGAGTAAATGTCCTTCCTTTTGTTACACAGTTATAGAAATTTCATTATCAGTCCATCAATTTTAAATGTTAAGTCAAAAAAAAATCTCTGTGCCAGTATGTGTAAAATACCAAATTTCTTGTGCTTTAAAATCCAGATCAGTTACCAAATTTCCCTGTACATAATATCTGTCTGTTACTCTCTCATTTTTGTTCTTAATCTCACAGTTGGTTCTCCTTTCCTTTTAAAACATTTTACTTAGAGTTTTTTTTTGCTGCTCTCCTTTTTTGGCTGCTGCCACTGCTGCATAAGTTTTAGTTACTGCATTATCTGCTGTCACAAAACCAGACAATTTTTCAGTTTGTTGCTGCTTTCCTCTTTTACTTTCTTTCACTGATACAAATGTTTTAACTGCTGCATTGTCTGCTGCCACATCCCTTGGTTCCTTTTTCACATTACCATCTTCAGCACTTCCAAAAAAGTTATCTGCCATCTCAGCCCTTGAAACAGCAGAACTGTTTCCTGTACCATCCTGCTCAATTATTTTTAGCAGAACATCATCTGTAACTCCTCCTGACACTGTTATCTGCACCACATCAACAGACTTGCTCACTTCCTTCTCCATGGAGACAGACAAAAGCTGTTCATTTGTAACATCCACCACACAGGAATCTTTATTTACATTCTGAAGCTCCATATTGAACACATTTTTTTCCAAATTCTCATTTCTACCTCCATAGCTTGTCGTTCCTTTTCCATGCTGCTGCTTCCTTTAGGCCTGTTCCTTGCTGCTGTAGGAGCCGTCAGCACCATCTAGCAGCTCAAAAGAGGAGAGACATTCCTTTACATCCTGGTCAAATTTCATCTAGTAGGTAAAATACCATTTTGGGTCTCCTCTGAAAACAGGCCACTAGCCTAATAGTATTAACACAGTCAACGAAGGATAAAAAAATAAAATATAAAATAAATGAAGCCCTTATCTGGACTGACAGGATGTTTCTGAACAATGTAACAAAGTCTTGAATGATTCCAGCTGATAAAACAGTCCATGAAGTCCAAGTCTTTTTTTAGGTCATTGGAGACAGCACGTGTTAACTCATTCAAGCCTATAGTATCTTTTTTGTATACTTCCAGTTCACACCCAGAGCTCTTTATGATGTCCAGAACTTTATTGGGTCTGTCTTAATTTACTTAGTGACTTACCAGCTAATAATACACAATATTTAACAATAATAATGATATCAGTTAATAATACACAGGAGTTATTAATAAAATAACCCTAAGTTTTTTTAATCTAGGATGTTCTGCAGTAAAGAAGTTAATCACTGACCATCACTTATTATTCACGTTTTCATATTTAAGTTCATATTTTCATAACTGAGAGCCCTACATGCTATTGAGGGGTATGGTGTGAAATGCAATGGAGGGAGACAGGAAACATCATTGTCAATTTCCATTTATGTCACCCTACACCTGATATATTGCCAGTTAATTGTTAGTAATTATGAAAATAAACAATATTTTAATATTTACTTAATACTTCAAAAAAAACAAGTGACTTACAAACTGTTGGATGACATCACACAAAACAATAGATGGTGTTGAAAGAAACTTTCATATTGCAGAAAGTTGCACATTTTGAGAGATATTCAGTGTTATTTATATTGCTAATTATAACACTTTACCATATGTGTTCATTTTTCTGTAAATATTCTGTAAATATCTCAGTACATTCGCACTCATAGAGGAATATCTTATTGTCATGTGAGAACTTATATCTGGTTAACAAAAATGTTCTAAGAATATATGTCTACAATTTCTAAGATATGGCAATTTGTGAACGTTTAGGAAAAATATAATTTTGGGTTTATGTGCATTATAATATATTCTAGTATTCATAGAAAGTATATGAATGCACCAACTATTATCACTGCAAAGAATGCACCTTACTGAAAAGACTGCTATTTGTACAATTTTAATAGCTTTGATTATTTACAAAGTATTTACTCTTGTTTATTTTATGCTTTTTTTAAGTTTACTTTTCAGAAAATGCTCTGTAATGCATGATGTGTGTAAGCTGCTAGAGGGGTGACATTCCATACCACTTCGGTATTAATGAGTTGGCCCATGACCATGAGGGCATTATCGATGAGGGAGTATTGGGCTGCCACAGTACTAAAGACAGCTCAGAAGCCATGCTGAATGTAACAAAGGGCACATTCCATAAACTTGCATGAAAGCCGTTGTTTCAAAGATTTTGCCTAGGGTGGGCATGACAACACTGAAACTGAGTAAAGTCTTTAAGGCTTTCATATTTCTGTTGATTGAGTACAGGCTGTATTAGCTTCTTTCCACAATGTAGACATTCTGTTGGAGGATAGATAAAAGTTGTATAGATTGTGAAAGGTGAGAAATAGATGCTCTTTACATTGTACAATAAAAAAAGACAGAAAACTACCTGCAAATGTATGTGCATTTGCGGGAAATTTGTCAATGCATTACTCAATGTGCTTGGTTATTTTTTGCCCTGCCTGTGTCATCAGAAGTCAATCATTCTGAGTATGCAGAAGGCAAAATGAAGCCCACACTATTGTGGGGAAGTAGGTAAGTACCCCACAAAGGGAAGTGTGTGTTCGTGTGTGCATGTATGTGCATGTGTGTGTGTGTGTGTGTGTGTGTGTGTGTGTGTCCCGGATTTACTATTCTTCCGTGCACCTAACATAGTCCTGCATGGAGGCGGCCATTTAGGAGCAGGTTGGCAGTGCGCCATGCATAGTAATGAGGCACGCTGCCTCAGCTCCTAGTCTTACATGGAGCATGTAAGAGTGCAGGGGGTGTGTCTGAGAGCAGAATTCTCAGAATATACACGCCCCCGCAATGAAGAACAGCAGAAAGAGGTCAGAAATGAGCGAGACCACTCATAGGTGTCCGCATATCCCCACCAACAGTCCCCCTTGTGTACAGCAACAACAGTATACATAAATTAAATAAACACACCTTTTTTTTTTTTTTAATAAAAATCCGATTAAAGCTAACCATAGGTGCACAGGTGTACCCATCACTTAGCTACAGTTAATGCAGCTTAAATGGCTGAAGAGGATAACAAGGAAGATATATGCAAATGAAGCAGCATAGCAATAGTGTAGTGGGCAGAGCATTCATCTTAAGACCAGGCATTCCTGGTTCGAGTCCCACTGCAGCACATTCCATTTTCCATGGCAAATCACATTCTGATTAATATTTAGATTGCAAAACCCACTAAATAACATATTTTTATGAACTGGAGTACTGCAGTAAATGCATATGTGAGGTGTCCGTGTCATAATGAATAAAGCACTAGTAAGCAGGTTTAAGCACCAATAAGCATATTTAAGCAGTAGTAAGTGAATTTAACCCTGTTTGCATGGCGGTAAGCAATGCCTACACTCGTTAAGCAATTCTGAAGCTAACTCTCTGTAAGCAGATGTAACAGCAGGTCAGCAGTGCTTACCATCGTGCAATACCACGCAAACATGCTTACAAATGCTCAAATGTGCCTTAATCACTCTGTATCTAATGGCCTTGTTCTGCCCATCAACAAAATAAACAACCATGCAGGTCTTGAACCCAGGACCCTATACACCATAGTCATAGTAGTTAACCACCAAGCTATCACAGAAGTACAGATGAATGAGGTATCAGCAAACAAGTCTTTACCATAGTAAAACCAAACTGAACCTTTGAAAGGAATCAGTATACAGACATATGTGCCTTAACCCACTACATAACATAAATATGTGAAATGGAGTACAGCAGTAAGGCCAGAAGTTAGGTGTAATTGTAATAGAGTGTTGAAGTCCCCAATAAAACACAAGGACCCCATACGGTGTACGTACATATGAATCATGGATACCAGGCATGCATATAAGGTGTAATGAATAATAATTCAATATGAAAAAGTCTGGTCTGTGCATGTGCCTAATTATGGCATTCATGTTCAGGTGTGTGTGCATTTCTGATGGGTGTCATCAGCCATGGCTCCAGTGTGTAACCAGCATCCACCAACTAGGTGACCATAGGGGATGTCCCTATTGGCAAATCCCTGGTACAGGGGCATCAGATACCAAATGTGGGAACTGTGATAGCTTCCAGGGCAGCCAACACACACATTCATTTTAATGCCCTGGGCATCGCAGATGACCTGGCAGTTGATGGAGGGGATGTCCCTGCGGTTGATGTAGGCCCTACCCTGATTACCAGGTGGTGCTTTGATGCATATGCATGCAGTCGATAGCACCTACTACCTCAGGGTATTTGGTGGAAGAGATGCATATTGCTGGCCAGCACCTCACGGGTGTTGAAATATATGTGCTCACCGGCATGTGCTGACATGGTATTCAGGAACTGGTGGAATACTCTGGATGCTGATGCCTGTGAGATCCCCATGGTCCCAAGCCATGAAATGGGGCCAGACCACCTCCAATTTCCTTCCTACCCCCACTGGAGTACCCCAAGTTTCCATACTTGGCCCATTGCTATTCAATATCTTCATTAATGACTTCCACAAAGCCATACCTAATACCAAAATTGTCCAATATGCTTATGATTCCACTTTGATCTGCTGCACCGCTAACCTAACAGAGCTCCAATTTCTGACACAAACTGCCTTCTCAACCACTGAACACTGGATGCTCCAAAATCATCTCTCACTAAATGCCAACAAAACTAAGATCCTTCTATTCTCTCCCTCAAAATCCTCCCCTCTTGATAAAAACTCACTTCAAATTACCAGCCTTAACAACTCCACTATCGAGATCATACCTTCCGCCAAACTTCTTGGTGTCACCATTGATGATCACCTAAAATTTAACACTCATATCCAGCTAAACATCAAGAAAACACACATAAAACTTGGTCTACTTTACAGAAACAACCACTTCCTCTCTCCTACCACCAGACTAACTCTCGCCACAACCTATCTCCTTCCCTCTCTACTGTATGACGCTCCTCTGCTCACTAATTTATCTTCCACACTTACTTCCAAACTGAAAGAATGTTACAATAAAATCTCCAGATTCGTCACCAATGACAAATCCTCCTCTCATCACTGCACCTCCCTTCACTCATTAAACTGGCTTGAACTCCCCAATTAACTTGACTTTCTCCAAATCACCACAGCCCACAAATTATTGTTCCAACCCACTAACTGCCCTGCACTTTCCAATATACTACAACCATATACCCCCCTCAGATCCCTTAGATCTACCCACCAAAACCTGATTACCATTCAAAAACCCAAGTGCCCAGCTGGCCAGCTTCTGTTATCCTTTTCCCTAGCTAAAAAATGGAATGCTCTGCCCTCCACACTGAGGACCTGTGACAACCTTAATAACTTTAAAACTCAACTTCATTCATACCTCTATCTAAACTGGAAATGCAACTGTATTATTCAGCCCATACCTCTCAAGCTCTCCTCCCCCTTTACTCCTGGATAACCTTCTTACCTTCCTAACCTCGCTCTCAAATGTAGATTGTATATGTAACTAAACAGTAAAATCTAGCTATTATGCTATATGTCTGTCTTCTTCTCCTGAACAAAACTGTAATTGTTTTTTTTTTTCTTTTTTGAATGCAACCTGTTGTTTGTAATGCAAACTGTCTTTGAAACTATTTGTGTAAGTAAACTTTGTGTTGTGGAGCTTTTCTCCCTGGGCCTCCACTGAAAATGGCCCCCCCAAAGCCCAGTGGACCTCCCTAGTCATCAAACTGGAATAAATAATAAATAATAATAAATATCCCCAGTTGAGCTTTGGGAGATACCTGTGGCTAGTATTTCTAGGCCTACACATACCTTGCTATCCACTGGGATGGGTTCTCCTCAGTCAGTTTGGTGTGTCAGGTGTGGCTGGCACAGCTCAACAATTTGATGTAGGAGGTCCCTGTCCACCCTATAGTGCTCCACTATTTCCAGCTCATGTAGCCCGCTGGTAGGTTACCCTGGGTCTGTACACTCTTTTCCGTCTCCTCACTGTGGGTTGATCGGCAGCATTCACATCCTCACCACCCTCAGCTTCTTGCACATGTTGTTCTATGTTGCCTGCTGCAGCCCCTCTCATTTTGTAGGTTTGTTTGTTAAAAGTTCCCTGCTTGTATACACCGGTGGTGTAGAGTATGGGAAAAACCAGAGGGGAAGGTGTTTGCATAGCTTATAGTAGTGTTCTGGACTGGGCTGGTCTGCTGCCTGTATAATTGGCTGATTCTGATACATTTCACCTGCTAGCTATGCTAGATCTCATTGATTACCTTCCTACTGGTGTTTTCCCTTCCCATTGCCTTCCTGTTTAAGCCCGGGGGCATGCTGCACAAACAGAGTGCTCAAATGTGCACAGTGCTGCTATTTCCTGGTTTAACTTTTTTTTTTCTTCCTTTAAAACCTGGTGCATGGTGCGCACACCCACTTAGGAAATGTAAAGAGTGCTAGGCAGATTCAGATACACCCCCTAGCTTAGCTGTGCTAAGCTAGGAGCAAACCCAAGCCTCAGGGCTCCAATCCACCTACAGTATGCCTGACAGCCCCCCCCCCATGATGTCAGCTAACTCCTAGGCTTGCACCAAGCTATTACTACTCGTACACTGTTGGGACCTGACTAGCATGCTGGGGAAAACTGGGATTCACTATCATTCCCCTCATTTGCATAGGATTGCCTGCTAATGCATAGTTACATGTCTCACACTGAGCCTCCCGCTTAGCAACCACTACTCACTGGCCATATTGTCTTCTACCTGCCATTGACTTGCATGGCAGAATAGTGATTTTAGTTAGAATGCTTATTTTAGGTTTATTTTGTTATTTTCCCCCAATCCCGTTTGCGCGCCACTGCCCTATGCTTAAACAGCCAAGATCGGCTAAAAAAAAAATAAAAGTTGATTTTTTTATTTTTCATGTTGTTTGCAATGGCAATGGCATTATACTTGGCCATTGGCATACTTCCTGACTGATATGCAGCCTTTATTTGGAGCTGTCACGGCTCCATTTTGGATTTTGCAGAAATGTACTCGGTTACTAACCGAGTACATTTCTGCAGATTGCACTAGTCCTGCACGGCTGGTTTCCAGCTTCCTGGATCGCAAATTTACCTCATTTGCATGGATTTCTCCTGCAAATGGGGTGATTTGCATACAGGGGCTTAGCCCGTGCAGGATTAGTGCAGGAGCGCTTGTGCATGCCCCTGCAGGCTGTTCCTGGATCGCACAGTAGACATATTGCCTGCTAGAGCTCGTGCACTGATCCTGCACACCGTGGAAGGCATACAGAATCTGAGTGTGTGTGTGTGTGTGTGTGTGTGTGTGTGTGTGTGTGTGTGTGTGTGTGTGTGTGTGTGTGTGTGTGTGTATGTTTGTATATGTTTGTATGTAGTATGGAACAAAAGAGATGACAGTGAGATAAGAAGATCTGTACTACACAGAGTGTTTCTCTTATTTGACTTTTGCTGACAACATTATTCTATAATTATCAGTATCTTTTTCAGCACTGCTTTTCTGGCGGTCCAATTATTATTGTTAAATAAAAATTAATATTAAACAATGCAAGGATATAGACAGCCACATTGTAAATAATCATCTGCATGCAGTTTCTTAATTGCAGGAGACAATTGTTCAGACTGAAAGCTGCATTTCTTGAGTGCATAACAGGTAAGGTTTGAAGAGCTGTGGGCATTTCAACTGTGATAAGAGTGTGTTGGCATGGGGGCAACAATACAGGGCTGTGTTTATACTCAGACATTTCTAGTAATACTCCTGGAGTGGTGCACATCTTCACCCTATATGGAGGATAGGATTGCTTGATTGTTAAAAAGCTATAAATGAAGAAATTAAATAGGAACATACCAGTAATACTAATTTGATCTGTACTGTTTAAGAAGTTAAAGATGTATTCTGTAAAGAAATTCTGAAAAGGTCGCTTTGGTTGACCAATACAACCTCCCTTTAGAATGTGAGTAATTATGACAGCTGCCAGTTTAGGAAGTTTAGTTTCATCAGCTTCATCTCTGTTGAACAATCCAGCTTCTTCTTCTAAGGCAATAGCATTAAAGCACTGCAAGAGAGAAAAAGGGAAAATATTTCAACTTAAGTCACTCTCAAAGATCTGAACAAGAAAAGTGAGTTTTTGTGCATGTGTGTGCGTGTGTGTGCGTGTGTGTGTGTGTGTGCCTGTGCCCATGTGTACATTTGCAATTCATAAATGTGACTTTAAGCTAACCTGCATATTACAGAATAGATGTTTTAAAGATTCTGAAATCCTAAGCTATGAGTATTAATACAGAAGTCTAGTATTGTTATTACTATTATTATTATTATTGGGCTTTTAAATCATACATTGCTATAAACTATCAAAATGTTATACAATAATTAAGTTTGATTGCATCCTTAATGATTATACTTATTTGAAATTTGATTTTCATCAAAAACAAAATAAAAAAATAAAAAAATGGTGCCTTTTATAGGATAAAGCCATGCCTTACAGATGACAGATAAACAATTGCCACAACTTACCTACTCTCTACCCTTCTACGTGGTCTTTCATTTTTATAGATCTACAAGCCTCCTAATCCCATCTGCTTGAAAAATTCTACATTAAAATAATAACATTTGCTGCTAGTATCACATATGGAACACAGCACTGGTTAGTTCTAAAACAACTACAGTGGCTTGAAAAGCAACATACCCTAACCTTCTGTCACTTAGTCACTGTACACAACCTTATTTACAAATAAAATAAATGTCTCAGCATAGCTGTTTCAACTGGGGCCCTGGGCCAATACTATGAACCAAACCCTCAGATCTTCAAGTGAACAGCAAAAAAAGCACTGAACTGTAATAAGCCAGTCACTGTACTATAAGCTATCAACTTATTACACTTAGGTCTATGCCCCCCCCCCCCCCAGTTCTTCCATCGACTAGCCCCACCACAAGCCTATACCCAGCAAACATTGTTAATGTATCATAACCCATTCCCCATGCAGCTAGTAGGGATGGCTTTATACCACTGATATACTTGTAACCATTGAAACTTGGTTGAATCCCAAAATTAAAGGTGAGGAAATGTTCCCACTAAGGTACAACACTTTTAAAACTGGTCAAGAAAACAAAAAAAGTGGTAGAGTAGTAATTTCATAGTCAGACAAATTCCAGCTATCTCCATATCCCAAATAATTCCCCAATTTAACAATGTTTGCTTATAATTTCCCCTTACAACATAACTCTAATAAAACTGTATGCATTACAGCCATATACATACCACCTGGCAGGAATACAACCATCATGTAAGGTGATCTATGCCTGTTAACATACAACATATACCTTGAAATGATCATGTTAGGTGACCTTATCATAGATTGGCAGCATATACCTTGAAAACCCCAAATTCTCCATAAATCTGTATAACGTATCCTAACTGATTATATTTACACAAGATGTAACAAAAGTATTAATAAACAGTCAGTCTTAGACTGGATTCTAACAGCACCCCCATATAATGCTGTTTCCTCTGGCTGTCTACCTGACACATTCAGGAATCTCCAAGCATTTGTTCTGAGACAATAAAGTAACATTCTCAAACAATCCTGGTGTAACCACCTCTGTAACTTTTACTACCAACCTAGAACTGTATAACTGGAACATCTTAGAAATTGTACCCTTAAATGATGCAGACTCCCAGTTTAATTCTACCTGCCAAACTATATTTAATAACTTAACTCCAGTATTCCTAAAAATTGAAAAAAATCAAAGCTAGCATGATGGTTAACAAAAGACAAAAAACATATTTTTCTGCTAAGAGAGAAGGCATTGAAAAAATGATAAACTAACATAATCAACCAAAATTACAGTTCAGGAGCTGTGCAAAATATAAAATAAAAGCATATAAAATTATAGCATGCAGTATACTAATAAAAATAAACCTAAACCATTTTGGTTATTTATAAAAATCCTCCTACATCCGGATCAATCAGCCACATCACTCCCCTCAACAAATAAAGACCCTGATGCTATTTTCAGCTAATTTAATACTTATTTTATCTGCACAGGCAGGGGTGGCTCATGCTATAGGACTGCACCCCCCCATCTGTTGAAAGAAAGAAGAAAGGCAAAGAAAAAAAAAATTGCGAGTCCCGGAACTCCATGCATGTGTGTGCTTGGAGTTTCTGGTACTCACAGAACTCCAGACTGCTGTGTTAGGCAGTCCGGATAGGAGAGAAAGCCATCTCTGCCCTGCAGCCCATAAGTCTGTGCAGTGATGACCACACAGAACTGAAGGACACCGGACTACATCACTCATAGGCTGTAGCCTTTAGCCTACTCTCATGGGGAAACCAGCCAGCCAGGAGAACCAGAATCTGGCCATTAGCCTGCGTGGGCTAAGGTGACTGCCTAGCGGATTCAGGACTGCTGCTACCGAGGAGGAGACTGGATTCTGGTTGTGTGTGTGTGTGTGTGTGTGTGTGTGTGTGTGTGTGTGTGTGTGTGTGTGTGTGCAATGCCCTGGTTGCTATATACTGGTCACTAGAGAGAACACATGGTGGTGGGTAGAGAATACTCAGGCTTGAACGCTGTACCTACCCACCACCATTTGTAAATAATTTGCAGATTTTTGCCTCATATTTGTTCTGTTCCTCATAAAATCTGTGGTTTCTGTATGTTTATTTTTCCTTGCAAAGGCAGTAGTGCAGTGGAGCACTGGTAGCATTGTAGCCTAACAGCTACAGGTTCTCTGGTTTGATTCTTGGCAAGAGTGCCTTCTGTATGAAGTCTGCAGGTCCTTCCATTTTACAAATACATGTGTCTGGAGTGTTTCTCCCTGTTCTGCTGAAAATTGGCTTTTATTCCAAGTCAGACATTTCTGGTTAACAAATGTTAAATAAAAATAACAAGCATTTGAATTTCAGACTTCATATTCTTCAGAAAGTACATGGTAAAACAAAACCTTTTATTCTAGCAATTTGCTAAGTTTATAACATGGATATTTGAAATCTGTCCCTATTTTTGGGACTGTATTCCCCCATTATTCGCTTCATCCAGGTTTTTTGTGCCAAGATTGAGAGCTATGGTGAGAACTGAATTCACTGAATATGTTTGGGGGCTGTATTCCCCCATTACTGGCTTTGTCCACATGTTTTTTGCTAAGAGGTTGACAGCTATAGTGAGAACTGAACTCACTGAATGGTAGCCATTTAAGTTTCAGTCTTCCTCTCTTTCACAAAACAGCTGATTTGGCATAGTGGTATGTTGCTCTGCCTGTTTTGCACAGGGTCCCCTGGGTTCAAAACTTATTAGTGAAATGTATGGTGGTTACGCACTATTTTATTCTAACAACTATGAAACATTATACAAACAATGTTTAAAATGTGTCCCTGGTTTTTGGGCTTTTGTCCCCCCCACCCCAATAAATTTTGGCTTTTTCCAGATTTCTTGCACTGCAAAGTTCAGAGAAACAGCTGAGTGTTGAATAGATTTTACAAGGAGCTGAGATCTGCAGGGGAACAAAGATTTAGCGCTGCATATGGTAAGTCTTTTTGCATTGTAAATAGCACAACAGGTAGTGTATTTGCTTTTGATGCAGAAGGTGGTGGGTTCTACTCCCACAGTAGATAGATGCATTGCTGATACTGTGCTGTGTTGTAAAGGGGGTAGATGCTGCAATCCTTTTTGGTAAAGATACCTAGTAACTATGAACCTGTTATCAGTTTGCCATCCATTCCCTATTGCGATATTACTAGCTTATCATTTTTTTAATGCAACATAGGCAATTTATTCCTCAAGGGCAACAGGTGCTTTATTTGTAGATGAAACAATGACATATAAAGTTGTTTGCTAGCAGCAACCTCCTCATTAGTTACAGATTTCTTTAATGTGGAATTATTTAGATGACTTTTACTTCTTCAGGGATTGTGCATATTTACTGATATAGGTGGACTATAGAAGTTCGAGTAGACTTTTATGATGGAAATGTTCTGAATTGAGCAGTTTTGTCATTATTGTTGCATGCATTTTGTTTCATTGTTTACAGGAAAAATGTTCAAAACAATAAATTTAAAATGCCCTCTAACAATTGTACTGTATTGTTCAAGGAATATAATTTAATACAATCGGGAAGGTGTATCAAAGAGCATGTATATGTTTCATGTTCAAGGGGACTATGATTTGAAAACAGCCCAAAGTTAATCTTTATCTGCCACTGGCAAAATGTATTTTCTTTGAATGTGGGTTCCAATGCTGTTTCAATGAATGTGAGTTTCAAGGGCAGAGAAGTTTTAATGCTAAGTCTGTTTTCATTGTGAGACTGCATTGCTTTGTTTAGCAGATATCTATTAGGATTTGTGCTGTAAAATGCAAAATAAAACTTTCAAATGAAATCCAAATCATTGCAGAAGTAAAGCAGTATGCACATTACAGTGTTTATGGTAAATGCGGTGAAATAACCAAGGAATGGGACATTGGAATGGCTGCATCCAAAAAATGGCAATTTTGGAAGAAAACGAGGAGGGTTTACAGTTATAAATAACTGTAATGATCAGAGTTATAGATTACTTTTATTTCAGAAATGCATGTAGATGGTCTTATTTTGTCAGCTGCTCAAGTTAACAGTACTAATATTAAAAAGGTGCCCCTTCTTTGACAGGTTCCCAGCTGTATTGTGTGGCAAATTTTATATTTTTGCATCACATTTTTGGTCTGTTTTAAAAAATTGTGGTTTTCTGGCAAATTAGTGGCAAATCATTAAAGACTGAAGTTAGAAAATAATGGCAGACATTTGAGTTTCAGATTTCATACCCTTCAGAAAATTCATACTAATGCAAGAGCTACTATTCCATTATCTTTCTAAGTTTATAAGAGCAATATTTAAAAATTGTCCTTATTTTTGGACCTGTGTCCCACTTCTGTGTATGGCTTTGTCCAGATTTCTTGCTCTGAGGTTGAGAGGTATGAGTGTCAGAGCCATCACCGTCAGGCATACTTGTTGCACCCAACTCCCGATTGTAGTGGCTCTGGATGTGTCCAAGCAAGGCAAGGAGCAATAATGCACTGTAAATGTGCAGAGTATTCCCCCATCCAAGGTAGACCACAAGTACGACCGTGGCTTTTCATCTGTCCTTGATTTTGCAGAATGTTCTGGTTTTCTGACATATTTTTATACTGTTGATTTATGCTTCTTATTATTCAGAAATTGTATGCTGTCACAGTGTCCTGTTGCTCTGTGTTCAAGTAGCAATGCTTTAATGACCATCAGGTAAGTTTGACAGAGATTGTAAGATGCAAGTAAGCTTTAATAAGCATACTATTAAAGAATTACCAACATTGAAAGCCTTTTCATTGTTGCCATGCAGAGAATATTTAAACAACTAGATAATGTATAAGCCTTAGGTATTGAAATGCATATGACAGTTTTTGTAATAAAGGACATGATTACAGTATTTTCAGAAGCTCATTACTTTTGTTGGAGACTTGCAGTCATCTTTGCAGGCTTTACCCATAAACTAAGCAGAATGCCAATCTATTATGTGTGGTCCATAACTTGTGCAGTAATCCTTTAAGCAATTTATCTTGAGCATGTTTCTTGTTTTCTGTTCATTTTTTACTTTGATCATGTCTTCCCCATGAAACAAATAGATAATTGTTGTCAGGCAGCAGGTCTTTTTTGGATAAGAAACATTTTTACAAGTGGGGGTATCACAGAGATTGCTACTTTCAGCATGCAACTTGATAATTTTATAAAGCTGAATATAAATTATAATTAGAACTGCAGTGCAAGGAGAAGTGGTTTGAGTTGAGTGCTGCTTGTTTTTTATACTTGATTTTGACTGTCATTCCAGTAATACATTTAAAAAGTAATTTTTTCTTCATGCCTCACAACCTTTGTGTTTCCATCTAGAAATTAAGTAAGTTGTCATGTAGCCAATGCATTGAAATATTTTTTTTCTTCTACAGTTCATTTTGTCTTGATCGGACTCTCGTAATGACAGTTTGGAACCCAGGGCAGCATATTTAATTAAAGTTCCAGTTGTGGTTTTGAGCATAGCCCGACCCCTTTCTAGTTGGCCACACCCCTTCCCATTGGTCCCACCCATTCGGCTGTCTCCTGCAGCCCTCCTTTAATTTGAAGTCACCAGCCGCCACTGTGCACAGGTTTTTGTTTACTCAATGATAGCTCCTCTCCCCTCATTTTTCCCACACAAGTAAATTGTGAGTCATCTACATTTACCTTCTGATCAGTCCTCACTTCAGACATTAGAAAGTACTTCCTTAGCTTAAACTCATCTACAATAGCTGCACACAATCTACAAACACACTATATCAAGATGACAGCAGATGTAAGCACCTACCAGTCTTCATCTTGATCAAACACTCCATTAAAGAATGCCAGGCCACAGCCCTCTGGAAAAATCCTGCATTATACCTCTCCACAAAGGTAGGAATTCCACTGATCTAACTACTGCCCAATTGCTATGCTACTTCCTTTATTAAATATCCTAGAAAAATGCATACACACACAGCTTCCCCAAAACATCATACAAAATAAAATAATATCCACCCTATCCAATATACAATTACTGCTCTCTTTAACTAAGATTATTAACTCTGACGGAAAAATTGGTAATATATCCTCTCTACTTTCTATTTTTTGATTTATCTAAAGCTTTTGACACTGTTTCTCACCAAAAACTGCTAAACAAACTATTCCTCACTTTTCTCTTTATTCATCATTGTCTTGGCTTCATACCTACCTTATCAACACACAACAGGCCATAGCATAAGAAAGATGAGGAATCTATTTACCATCAGTCTCTGTTGGTGTTTTCCAAGATTCAATAGTTTGTCCACTATTATTTAATAATTTAATAATCAACTTCCATTCTGCATCTAAGTGCACTTCCATAGTGCTGTAAGCAGATAAGTTGAACCTCATTTGTTATGCCCCTACTATAATAAAACTCCAAGAAGTCACCTAAGAATCATCTTGACAATTGAATCTTGGCTTGCTAAAGCAAACCTACTCCTAAACACAAAGAAAAGCAAGTTAATGCATTTTACACCAAAGCAACTGTCTGAGAAATACATTAATTTACAGTCTTATAGATTCATAGGTGTGTACTAGGCTAATGGCCCTGGAGCCTTTACAAGCCTAACCCATAGGATTGCCCTGGCATTGTGCCAACTAACCTTAGTTTCTAGTGCCTCGGTCAAGTAGAGCCACTGGAGTGATCCCTGGGGTGAATTTTCTATTTCCCATCCACTCATCAAGATTTCTCTTGAAGAGGGCCAGTGAAGTACTCTGATTGACATGTATGGGAAGTCTATTCCATAGGAACCTGTCCCTCCAGCATGTTCTGTTAATTGTGATAATGAGGTTGAGGTCTCTGGAGCGTGTGGTGCGGTGGGATTGGGATTTCTTTAGATATAGCATTTCTAACAGAGCTGGGTCAGACATGGC
This sequence comes from Protopterus annectens, assembly GCF_019279795.1. Taxonomy (NCBI): domain Eukaryota; kingdom Metazoa; phylum Chordata; order Ceratodontiformes; family Protopteridae; genus Protopterus; species Protopterus annectens. Next base: position 127,607,487 of record NC_056731.1, on the reverse strand, counting down.
TTTTTAAGTCAAGCAGAGATTGCCTCTAAGTAGGCGATATGAGACAGAGAATAGTTGGAGTTTTTTGAGTCTGTCCATATAGGACAAGTGTTTAAGGCCTAGGATCCTCTTTGTGAGGTACTTTTGTGGCCTCTCCAGTTGTTGCAGGTGTCTAGTGAGGTACATGCCAAATGAGGCATTGTACTGGATGATTGGCCTAATGAGGAAAGAGTAGAGGGAGACAATGACCTCTTTCTTCCTGGATGCAAAACCCTTAATAATGAGATGTGCCACATAGAAGGACTTTCTTACCACAGTGGCAACGTGGTGGTCAAAAGAGAGGTTGCTGTCAACCTGTGTTCCCAGGTCTCTTATAACGTCTTTTGTATTCAGTGGACTACCATCAATGTGGTAATTCAAGGGAGCTGTGTTTTTCTCAAAGGGGATGAAGACACATTTTTTGGCATTGAGCTTAAGGCCATGGTTCTGACACCAGTTGTTGGTCTCATTGAGGCCTTTCTGTAGGATGTCAACATCACTTGGGGAGTTAATAATTGCTCCTAACTTGCAATCATCTGCAAACTTTGTCAGCCAGAGTCCCTTTGTGTTGTCCTGGACTTCAGAGAAGTAGATATCAAACAGGAGAGGACCCAGGACCAAACCCTGTGGGACTCGACTGGTGACTGGTCAGCAGTCTGACTTGGAGTCAGCTACTTTCACACTGTGGGTTCTGTGAGCCAGTTTGCAACCCACCTAGTGATATCGGGGTTGATGCCTAGCTTAGTAAGTTTTTCTATAATTCCTGAATGGGGAATGGTATCAAATGCCTTGGTCAGATCAATGTAGGTTGTATGAACCACCTTACCTTCATCAACAGCTCTGGTGCCTGACTCAAAGAAGTCAATCAAGTTGAGTAGGCATGATCTACCCTTCACAAAACCAAACTGTGTAGGATCCAGAGTTTGAAGATTCCCTATATCCTTGTTTATTAGGTCCATGATGATGCATTACATAGCTTTGCATATCAGACTCATCTTATGTGCTAATAATACCACATACAAAGCTACCTGGGGTAACCAGAAATATCAACCTAAAATATGACCAGCACATACTACAATTCATCAACATGACCCATCAAAAGCTTGATTTACTTTATAAGGCAAACATTACCTTACCTTACAGATGCTGTAAGAAACTCTATTGAATTATCATATCTCCTTCCATCACTCTTCTGTCATTTACCAGCACTTGCAAACCTACAGGTTACTCACAAATTAAAACTAGAAGCATGTTACAGTAACAAAACTATTAAATTCACAACAAATTACACTAAGAGAATTCATCATTATAAATCTCTGAAGAACTAAACTTGCTTGAGTTACCTGTCCATCTTTCATACTCTCAACTACTTATGACCCACAATTTCATTAAGAAACCACAAATTTGCCCATTTCTGAATAATGTCCTTCAGCACTTCCCACCAGAAATCTACACACAGATAATAAACACCTCTTAACAAATACTAAATCAAACAACAGTGCAGGACATTCCTTGTATTCAAACTATATATCCACTTCTCCTGAGGCAATTACACAAACTAACACCATTCAAGGCTAACCTAAAACAGTCACTAACAGAGACTTGACTCACTTAACCCTTGGGTAACTTACTACTCCATAATAGTAAAATGCTCAAACTCTACAATAATTGTCCTTTCACGTCATATCAGAATTTTTCTCAAGCAATGCTTCTCTTCTATTTATCCTTGCCACTCTCTCTCCCTCTACTTCTCTATCTCCAGATTTCAGTCCTTTGTTACTGTCCTTCTCCAGCTTTCTAACTCCCTCTTAGCAAGTTACTACTACCACCTTATTTAAACATTTGCTATTCTCCATCATTTCAATGTACTATTCCCACCAGCTACTACATTCGTATATCTATCTATCTATCTATCTATCTATATATATATATATATATATATATGTGTATAAATATATTTATATCTATCTATATATATATATATATATATATATATATCATATATATCTATATCTATATATATATATATATATATATATATATATATAAATATATATATCATATATATCTATCTATATATATATATATATATATATATATATATATATATATATATATATAAAATATACAGGTATTTGCATATACACACATATACATATATATATATATATATATATATATATATATATATATATATATTATATATCTATATATATCTATATATATATATATATATATATATATATATATGTACTATTGTTTGCTCTGTTAATTTGTACTCCTCTCTGGCGTTTTGTATTTTTATCATATATGAGGTGCTTTTGCATTTTTTATGATTGTCATGTATGTGGAGCTTTTCTTCATGGGTCTCTGCTAAAAATGGGCATCTGATTGCCCACTCAGACCAACCCAGTAATCAAATATAAAATAAATAAACAAGTCTGTGCTGTGTTTTGTAGTGGAGTGTTTTTTGTCCTACATATTTAATTTACATACTGTCTATGCTGTGCTAAATTATACTGTACCCAGGTGCTGTCTATTGAGTGTTACTAAAGTGCTATAATCAATAACTGCATTGCTTGAACCATAGTACAATGTCTAGAAGTGTGCTGCATTTCCTTGGCCAAATTGAATGTATTGATACTTCCCCTCCTGATCTCTCCTTTTTACCTACCTTCCCCTTGGCTCACTTCTACTTGATGTAATTTTTCCTTTTTCTCCCCCTCCTTTTCTTCTGCTACTGTAGTGTTGTTTTTTCTAGGTTTAAAACTGTTCTTTGTATTCCTTTTTCTTATAGTGTATCCCAGCTGAATCACCTTCATCCCAGGTGCCTCCCAGTCTCTGCTTGGAATCCCAGGCTTCCTGGCCTTGAATGGACAGAGCATAAGAACTCCTGCTGTGCTTCTATAACTTCCTTGCCTCCCCAGGAATTATTTTTGAATGTATGTACCCTGTTATAACCAACAGTAAATTACTATTGCCCATTAGTACAGCAACCCAGTGAGCAAAAGCTAGCAGTCTACCCTAGTTCTAATCCACCCTCCCTACCTTTCTGGTGTCTTTTCCATTTACCCTGCGTTCCAGGCCTACCTTTGCAGTTACTGAGTCTGGCCACTAGGTGGCAGCATCTCCTGCTTCCTTCTACACCCCTATTTATGACTACACTACCTTAACCTAACTCTGCCCTGTTCTAACAACCAGATTTAGTCACGCTTTCTTTTTACACCTTCTCTGCCCTGTATAGCTCCTTTCTGTTGTGAAACATTCTGCTTCCTTAACTCTGAAACTAAGCACCTCTACTGTAGTCTCCTTACCTCAGACCTCTTCTCTCCTTCACTGATACGCTTTTCTCCTCCTCTCTGGCTCTACCTGCTCCATTTGCCCTGCGGGCTCACTCCACTCCCCTACCCTGCCCCCAATTCCCACCCAGCCTCAGCACTTCTACATTTATTCCTCCCTTACTCCTCCCACTAATCCAAACTACCCAATAGACTCTCCTCTAATTTACACCCCTCTTCCCCACACTCCCTACCTAATTACCTAATAAAAACCTTTCCCTCCTAACAACTCTTCTTCTCTTCCTCCTATATTAAGACTTTCACACTCTCTTCTACTCCCACCTTTTTTAAACTCCCCTACCCTGCTTCTCTATATTTTAACTTCATTATACTACTTTTCTGTCTCCATCCCTATATATCTCTCACCTGCTTCATCCCCTCAAACTAAACACATCAAACTACCTGTGTTACAAGATGCTTTCCTTAATTCTACACACCTTCCATGCCCCCTGTTGCCTCCTTATACTCCTAATTCCCCTATGTTACCCAACCTCATACTCCTCCTATGTTCCACCTTCCCGACCTTCCTCTCAAACTGACACATTCACCAGTCTTCTCCCATATTCTTTCTCTCATTACTACCATAGCTCCTCTTCCCTTATTCAATCCCACCACTTGCATCTATTCTATTCTAAAATTATCACCTCTAATGCCAAAATATTTACCTCTAAACTCATGTTATTTCCTCCTAAACTTATATAAAATAAATCCAAATGACTAAACACTCCATTCTTCTATAACCTTTTATTTGTTGGGGATATCCATCCCAACCCTGGGCCCAGCTCTTTACTAATAACTCCCCCCTTCATCCTTCCCCCCCTCCCCTCTCAATACCTTAAAATTCTTTACTCTCAATGTTCAAAGTCTTAACAATAAAGTTCACCACTTTCAAGCATGGCTAACTCATAACCAACCTGACATCCTAGCCATCTCAGAAACCTGGCTCAAACCCCATATCCCTGACTCCAAAATCTTGCCTAAAGGATTCCAGTCCCTTAGAACTGACCAACTAAATAAAAAAGGCAGTGGCACTGCCCTTATCTACTCTAATCTTCTTATCTTAATCCCCCTCCAAATTCCTATCTCACAATTCAACAATACCGAACTAACAGTTGGTCTACTAAAAATAAACAAGCACAAAAATATCATAGCCCTTTATATTTCCCCTGGGAACAACATCTCTACCTTCAAAGACATCCTCCTATGTGCCTCATCTGAAATTAATTACGAAACTTATATTCTAGAGGATGTAAATCTTGACTGGAACAAGTTTAATAATCCCTCTCCCATCATATCCATCAGCCTCTATAACTTTACTCAAGAAATCTTGTCTACTACTCGACCCAACAAAACAAATCCCCCAGGATCTATTCTAGACTGGATTCTAGTTTCCCATCCAAACAAACTAACTTACTCTGGTACCATTCCTTACATCATTAGCGACCACCTCCCTGCCCTCATACAGCGCTCAACTTCCTCTACCCCCCTATCATCATCACTACATTCTCACCCAAAACCTTAGCAAGTTCAACCCCTCAACCTTCTCAAATATCTTCAAACAAATAAAATGGCAAATCCTATACACCCTTTCTCACAATAAAGCAATAGAACACTTCAACTCAGTCTTCCTCAACACTCTAAACTTCCTAGCACCACTAAGAAACAGAAGAATAAAAGCTAAAATCACCCCATGGCTCTACAAAGAAACCATGCAAATCATGCATCAAAGGGACAAAGCCTGGAAGCTGTACCTTAACAACAAACTGCCCAAAACCTTGACTGAATACAAACAACTCCATAACCTTGCAAAGCAACTCATCACAAAGGACAAAAAAATCCTACTACTTTAACCTACAGTCCAACAACAACTATAACCCCAAACAATTCTGGAAATCCATAAGTTCCCTTCTCAACCCCGGCTCCAAGAACAACCCCTGCCCTGACCCAAGCATATCTGATCTTGAACTAAGCTCCAAATTTAATTCATTTTTTTATTGAAGCTATCTCCAACCTGACCAAGACCTTCCCTAACAACAATCCACCTAACCTCCATTCCTCTTCCCCTAACCATCCTATGTTTGAGCTCAACCCAGTCTCCACTAATCTCATAAAAAGACTCTTATCCAAACTTAAACCTTGTTCCAATGCTCCTGATAATATTCCCTCCTCCTTCCTAAAATGTGCAGCTGACAGTATTGCACTCCCAATAGCATCATAATCAACAGATCTATAAAGGAGTCATATGTACCCAAACTATGGCATTCTGCTTACATTCTTCCTCTCCACAAAGGTGGCAAGAATACTGACATTTCAAACTTCTGGCCCATTGTGCTGCTCTCCCCAATCTCCAAAATCTTAGAAATATGTATCCATCTCCAACTCATGCCTTACCTAACCCAAAACCAACTCCTAACATCTACCCAGCGTGGCTTCCGCCCTAGCCATAGCACCATAACCGCTCTAGTCTCCTTCTTAGAAACTGTCAACCAAGTCCGAGATTCAGGTCATTTAGTTTCCACTGTTCTTCTTGACCTTTCAAAGGCTTTTGACACTGTTTCCCACAACCACCTTATCTATCATCTCTCCAACCTCCATCTCACTCCAAACACTGTAGCATGGTTTTCTAGCTACCTGTCTGAGAGATCTCAAGCAGTTAAATGGAAGAACACCATTTCCTCATTTCTTCCTACCCCACCTGGTGTCCCCCAGGGGTCCATCCTTGGACCTATGCTATTTAACATCTTTATAAATAACCTTCACTCTGCCATTCCTGATGCCAAAATCATTCAATATGCAAATGATTCTACAATAGTCTGCTCTGCCTCCAACCTCCCTGAAATTCTGACTAAAACCCAAGCTGCCTTTTCTACTACTGAAAACTGGATGCAAATAAATCTAAACTTCTACTTTTCTCTCCCTCCAAGACTTTCTTCTTTGACAAAAATTAATTTAAAGTCCTCAGCCATTGCAATTCTCCCATTGAAGTAGTTCCCTTTGCAAAACTTCTTGGCATTACTATAGACGAACAGCTCAAGTTCAATATGCATTATCAAACAAAATATAAAGAAAACCCACCAAAAGCTAGGTATGCTTTATAGGAACAATCTCTTTCTCTCAAACTCCACTAGACATACTTTAGCTACTACCTACCTCCTCCCATCCCTGTTATATGGAGCCCCTCTTCTAACTAACCTGACCACCACCAATACCTCTAAATTGGAAAACTGCTATAACAAAATCTCTAAATTTGCCTCCAGATCCAAAAATTCCACCCATCACTGCCATACCCATAACTCTCTAAACTGGCTGGAACTCCCAAATTATCTAGACTACCTCCAACTCACCACAGCACACAGACTTATATTTCAACTAAACAAATGTCCAACTCTAATAAACATCCTTCAAACCCTACAACCCCAATAGACCTCTTAGATCTGAAAATCAAAACTTAATCTCTATCCACAAACCAAAATGGCCTGCTGGTCAGCTGCTCCTCTCTTTTTCACTAGGCAAGAAATGGAATTCTCTCCCTTCCACACTCAGGACAATAACTAACTCAGAAAACTTTAAAACCCAGCTTTTCACTTACTTGCACTCCAAATAGAAATGCTCCTGCTTCCACCCTGTCTAAGTCCTTCTAACTACTACCCAAAGGGATTTTTACTCTTTGCCTGCTTATTCTCCCTAACACCCCAACAACTAGTTCCCTCAGCTGTCTCTAGCTCTCTGCAACTCCTTCTGAAGATTCTCTATCTACCTTGTAAATATTATAAATAGCTTCTTATGTCAAATGAATGCTTTTAAATGGTTTCCTTACTCTAACATACTATATCTATCTTCCTTGTAAATATTGTAAATAACTTTTATCAAACTAGTGCCTGTAAACGGTTTTCTTACTTTCATCGATTGTTTCGTATATGTTTGATACATTTCAATTGTTATGATTTTTCCCAAGTTAATCTCCGCAGTACAGCCTTCCAGATACATCATAATTGTTTTTTGTCTACTACGTCTGATACAGAATGTTCATTCATGTAAACTGTACTTTATTTTTGTAACTTACTTACTTTTGTATCTTAAATGTTTATGTAATTGTTGGAGCTTTTCTCCCCGGGCCTCCACTGAAAACGGGCACTCATGGGACCAGTGGACTTCCTCGGTCACCAAACTGAAATAAATAAATAATATATATGTATATATATACATATATATATATATACATATATATATATATATATATATATATACATATATATATATATATATATATATATATATATATATATATATATATATATAAAAATATATATTTATATATATATATATATATATATATATATATATATATATATATATATAACTACTAAAATTAACCGCACTCAAAAAATAAACAAAGAGAAGAAATTTTAACTAAGAAATGAACTTCGTGACAATAACAGCATTCAAAGAATAGTAAATCACACCAACAACTCTTGTAGTACTTTAGCACTTTCACCTTATTTATTATCAAGATTTCTTCAGAAAGGCATCTTTCATAATTGTGAGCAACCATTTTCACTTCATTTAAATACATTAGTTCTAGCAGTTCATTTAAATTAACAGCAGTTTCTTTCCAATAATAAAGTGTGAACAGGCAAGGTGTTGTGTGCATTTTCATTAACATTACAATCGCAGTTACATAAGGTAAATTGGTCAGACAGTAATAGCCTTGTGGTGCCATGTCCATACTAATAGGGGTTATGTGCAAAAGCAAAAAAAAAAAAAACAAATGGGGGAACCGGGAAGGATGAGAGTCATGCTGTGATAATTCTAATATTAACACCCAGATGGATTCGTCCCTGACAGGACAACCCAGAAATTAGGTATAGTTTATTTGCATAACTTATGAGTCCATGCCTCCAAACGTAAGTAAGGAAGGGCACGGACGAAGGTGGAGGAGTCAGGCACAGAGTCCTATTAAGCTTGGATATCAGTGTGTGTGTGTGTGTGTGTAGAGAAATGTGTGGGTATGCCATCCGAGGAGGGAGTGGGAGGAATATGGTATGGACTTGGGGGGGGGGGGCTGTTTGTGGGCCGCCCAGGACACGGAGTGTGGAGCTGGGGTTTGATGGGTAGGAGAATATGTATAATAGAGAGGCCCAGAAGACTGGGTCAGTGCAGATGGTACTGACCGTGGGCTGGTTTGGATGCTACCACCCCCTTGAGTGGCTGCATGAAAAGTGAGACCAGTGGGGGTGTTGGTGGGGTCAGCAGGGGCTAGCCTAGTGACAAACTATACCTAATTTCTGGGTTGTCCCTTCAGAGATGAGCCAGTCTGGGTGTTAACATTAGAATTATCACAGCATGACTCTCGTTCTTCCCGTTTCCCCGATTTTTTTTTTTTTTTTTGCTTTTGCAAGCGATCCCTTTTTGCACACGACCCCTATTAGTATGCACACGGCACCACAAGGCTATTACTGTCTGGCCAATTTACCTTATGTAACTGCGATTGTAATGTTAATGAAAATACACACAGCACTTTGCCTGTTCACACTTTACTATTGGAAAGGAACTGTTGTTAATTTAAATGGACTGCTAGAACTAAACAAAGTGAAAATGGTTTCTCACAGTTATGAAACACGTCTTTCTGAAGACGTCTTGATAATAAATAAGATGAAAGCACTAAAGTACTACAAGAGTTGGTGTGATTTACTATTCTTTGAATGCTGTTATTCTCACAAAGTTCATTTCTTAGTTTATATATATATATATATATATATATATATATATATATATATATATTTACATATATACATATATATTTATATAGATACATATAGATATAGCTAGATATAGATGTATAAAACTACTAGACTTTTTGTCTGAAATATAATCCTTGTGTTATGCACCTGAAATGAAACTTGGACTCTACTTGTATTTTCTCAATTACACTAATCCAAATGCAAATATAAAGATAATTAATCGTGTTCCCCTTTGACTGGAAATATAATTTTTGTATTTGATATAATACTGCTTTTTCTGCATTATTCTACTTATATTGTAGATAACCTAATCTTCAACTGCTCCTAACTAGTTTTAATAGCTTCTGGTCATACATTTTCTTCATCCCTGACCACCTCATAATCTATGGTCTCTCTCATGTCTAAATAAACTCTAACCTCATCTTTTTCTTTCCAATTTCCCCCCTACAATCCCTTCCTTGGCTTACATTGAGAAACTACAGTGTCTACACAACAGTAAGGAATTATATTAGATGATTGTATAATACAAATGTCAGCTATAATAGCATAAAATGTAATTTCTGGTGTACTGTATGTCTTGTATATATTTTTTAGTATAATTTCTTGTATAAATTTTGTATACTTCCTTTTATAAGTTTTTTTATAATCTCTTTATATGGAGCTTTTCTCCCTTGGCCTCTGCTGAAAATGGGTCTTATCCCAGTCGGAGTTCCAGAACAAATATAAAATAAATACATAAATATCCTTTTCTTCTTCCCTTCACTATGGAATACTGCATTTTATTTTTATTTGAGTAATCAGTCCTTAATAGTGACACACTTATTAGGTGCAACATTGTTCAGGGACTAACCCCTGTTCTGGTTAAGTGATATGCTTATAGGCATGCATACCACAAATGGAGACCTGGGTTGATTGATCAGCCATATCAGTTGCCTGAATGAAGTTGTTTTAATGTTTATCTGTAACTTGTAAGTGAGAGTGATCTAACAGGACTGGCATGTGCTCCTGTGTTTGGCCTTAACTCTGTTTTAGACAATAAATGAGGACCTGGTAAACTGCTACTGAAATATAATCATATAAGTAATGATTGTACTTACAGGCTCTTTACTTAGTTACTTCAAAAGCATTAAAACCTAATGGCTACTGAAAGGACACAAAAAATATATGTCAGACTCTCTGAAACCCAGTGGGACAAAAATGTTTTTGGTTTATGGTTGCATAATTACATCTGACTATTTAAAGTCAGTATTGATAATATAAGTACTTTCCCTACATTGTGTTGATGCTCTCTAACTGCAAGATCAACTATCTCATTACACACTTTTGTTTTAACCATTAGAAAGCTTTAAGCTGCACAATCTCAGCACTAGAATTCCTAATCAGTGCATGGAGAGAAGTATGTATAATAGTCAAAACAGTTAACAATCTGCCAATCTTGGTGCAGTCAGATTTGTAAGTTTGCAGCAAGCATGTTAGTGTGTGTGCGTGTGTATGCATGTGCATGTGCACGTGCGCGCGCTCGTGTGTGTGTGTGTGTGTGTGTGTGTGTGTGTGTGTGTGTGTGTGTGTGTGTGTGTGTGTGTGTGTTGTCGGTTGGTCTGTTTGTGTGCATGTATGTATGTGTACCATACAGAGTTTGATTATTAAAAGAAAGAACCAAAAAAAAGCTTAGTGATTGATGTGGACTGAACCTATGAAGGAGAAGGATGTTGAATTGTTCCTCATTTACTGACAGAATGTGTACCCCAGAGGTAAGTAAGCCAGAGAATGATTGTGGACATGCCACAATGTATCTGTTACTTGTCTACTTGATCTGGGAATGCTAACAATGATGGATATGGTAAGATACAAGACTTCTCAGATGACAGTGGAACATTCTTGTAGATCAATGTGTGTGTATGTTCCTTTAAGAAGCAATCCAAGGGCTTGCACAAGTGTATAAATACTGAGCATGTGCAAGCCTGACTGCCATTTTGTAGTTAGCTGTTGAGATGTAAGCATGTATGTATGTAAGTTCTGTCTGTTAACTAGTCTGTTCGTGTTTTATGATGCTGCTATCCATCCTGATGTGTTTCTATGTATTAAAGCATCTAAATGAAATACCTCAGTTGCTTGTCATCTTTCTTAGAGAAAGACGAGCGACATGGTGTCAAAATGGGATCCAGAGTTACAGCTATGAGGCAACCAATTAGAAATGGTGGAATCTACAGCAGTGAATCATCCCTATAATGTGCATATTTTGCAAAACAGGTCAGAAATGAATTTCAGATATTAAAACTTGCTTATCACTACTTCTTATTAATAAAATATGAAACAAGGCATACAGAACAGTCTAAATGATATTCTCATAAACTGATATGTATGATATAATAAAAATATTCAGATTAGTATGAAAAATGTTTAACATCAAGTCTGAATTGCATAAAATGAATAAAATAAGGGGAAACAACTGCATTTTCACAAAGCATGTATTTTTCTTATTAAGTAAAGATATTTGAGTTATCAGAAGTGTATAAAGTCTTTGGATATGTGTGCAGTATTACAGTAAAGCTGTTTCATGAAGTACAGCCATTGCAAGGCATATTCCACAGAATACAGCCACTACAGAGCATATTTCACAAAGTACAGTATTTCAAAGAGTTATCATTGCAAGCTCACAGGACAGTTTTTTCAAACATAATTACAAGGGCTGTATTTTCAGTGTGTTTGTACATACTTTGTGGGCATGGCAGATAGATTTCAAAAACCCAATGCACTTGTGTTTGACAGTAATATTGCTGAGAACTAGAGAGTGTTTCAGCAAGAATATGACATTTTCATACAGGCTGCATTTTCTTATAAAGATGACCGTACAAAGGCATTTATTCTACTTAATTTAGCTGGGTCAGAAGCCATAGAAAGGGAATGTTCATTTGCATATGCACCTGCTATCTGTACAGGAGAGGGGGAAAACTATCATATTGTTGTACTGGCTGAGCCAAGGGAGGACCCTGAGTACTTAAAATGTGTTCAACCCCCAGACAAATGTTACAATGGAAAGGCACTTATTTTACACAAGGGATCAAAAGCCTGGTGAAAGTTTTGCAGCATGTATAACTGACCTGAGAAACAAAGCTAAAACGAGCAGAATAGGTGATTTAGGGGATGAGTTGATAAAAGACAGACTTGTATGCGGTATTAAAGATGATGCTGTGAGAAAGATTTTGTTTTGTGACAGTGATTTAACTTTGAATAAGGCCACTGACATTTGTCAGATATACGAGCTCACAAAAAAGAACACAAATATGCTTGCAAACAAGAATAGCTCTAAAAGGCACAGTGATAAAGCTCATGTTGAAAGTATGCAGCACATGTTTAAAAGAAATAGGCCCAAGCACATGGCAGCAACTGTAGCCCCTGCAGTGATCACTGGTAAACCCCATAGCTTTCCAGCAAATTCCAGAGTTCGCACAGTCTCAGTGAAGCATAAGAGTGAGTCAGCAAATTCAAAGCATGGGCCCCAACCTAGTTTCATTGCCAATTGTTGTAATTGTGGTGGAAGTCATGAATCTAAAAGGGAAACATATTTAACTTTTGGTCAGCAATGCCACAAATGCAATAAGTGGAATAATTTCAAAAGGTTTTGCTAAAGGGAACATTTTAAGAAACATCTTGATCAATTAGAGAGCTGCAACCCTACTCTTTATGTTGATGGTGTGTCAGTGCTTCATGAAACAGTTAATGCAGTAGATTTAAGAGCAAACAATGAAGTATTTTGTACTGTTTGGATAAATGGCAAACCCTAGAGCTCAAAGATGACACAGGTTCCAAGGGCAATGTTATGTCAGCAAAAGCATTTGCTAGTGTGTGTCATGGTGAAAGGCTTCATTTGGCAAGGTGTGCAAAGATTGTTGCTTATGGAGGTGAAGAAATTCAAACCAAAGGCACAGTAGTGCTTTTATGTTACTCTGCTGGAAGATGCTATGACTTGTTATTTTATGTGTTCAAGAGGTGCATCCAGTCATTATTAGGGCTCAGAGACAGTTTAAAAATGGAACTGCTTTCATTTAATAAGGATGTCTACCATGTTAGCTTGAAAGACCACTATTCTAATTTTGACCAGTATTTTTTTCGACCTAAGCTGATCTTTTCAAAGACAAAATAGGGAAGCTTCCAGTTGTGTACTCCATGAAGTTAGACCCAGACGTCAAGTCCAGGTATCTCTGCCAGTACATAAAGTTCCAATAGCCATCCAGGACAGAGTCAAAGCTGAGCCAGACAAATGGTGCAACAAGGTGTGATTTGTTCAGTTGCAACTCCAACAGAGTGGGTATCTTCCATGGTGGTAGCTCACAAGAAATGCTCAGATGACATCATAATATGTATTGATCCACGAGATTTGACTTCATCATCCTACGCACACAGTTGAAGAAGTCACAGCCTTAATGCCAAATGCCACTGTTTTTTTCTGTCTTAGATGCAAAGAGTTTATTTTGGCAAATTCAGTTTGACAAGAAATCATCATTGCTCACTACTTTCAGTACTCCGTTTGGCAGGTATAGATTTTTGAGAATGCCATTTGGGATAAATTCAGCAAGTGAAGTCTTTCAACATGTAATGGAGCAAATTTGTTCTGGGTATCCTTGCGCTATTACAGTAGACGACATACTAGTAGAAGGTCATGGTGGAGTGGAGCAAGACAGAAACCTCAGAAAATTTCTGGAAAGGTCACATCAAATGAATCTTAAGCTGAATCCACACAAATGCAAATTCAGGCTACAAGAAGTTACTTATGTTAGTCATTTATTTACCAGTGCAGGCCTACGACTAGACCCTTCAAAGCAAACAGTCATTCTCAGGATGCCAGCTCCAGACAATGTTCAAGCCCTGCAATGTTTTCTTGACATGGGCATGGTCAGCTATCTAAGCAAGTTTATTCCACACTTGAGCCAACTTTCAGCACCACTCAGAGAGCTGATACATAAAGATGTATCCTGGTCTTAATTAGAGCAAAACCAAAAAGCATTTGATGTCCTGAAACAGAGAATTGCTAATCCACCAACTCTCAGATACTATGGTAATCGCAAACCAGTTGCAATGTCCTGTGATTTGGTCTAGGTACAGTCATTTTACAAGAGGATCAACCTGTTGCCTATGCATCAAGAATTCTTACCCAAACCGAGATGCAGTGTGCCCAGATTGGGAAAGAGCTTTTGGCAATTGTGTTTGCATGTTCAAAGTTCCACGATTATGTTTATGATGCACCTATCCAGATCAAAACAGACCACCAACCTCTAGTCATTATCTTGAGAAAACCTATGCATCCAGCTCTAGTCAGACTGCAATGTATGATGTTGTTATTGCAAAAGTATAACTTCAATCTTGTCTACAAGAAATTCAAACTCCTTTATCATGCTGATATATTATCCAGATTGCCCAGAAACACCATAGAACAGCATGAGAATGAGGACCTTGATTCTGAAGTCATGGAAGTGAGAAGTCTTTCTTCCACATGACTTGATGAGCTGAGAGATCACACAGCCACAGGTCCACTTTCACAGCCGCTCATCCACTTTATCAATCAAGGATGACTGTCAAAGCAATCTAGTTTACCTCAAGAAGTACAACCTTATTTTCCATACAGAGATGAGATTTTGTCTGACAAAGGTATCATTATGAAAGAAGGACAAGAGGACTAGTATTTTGGCTTTCTATGTCACAAGACATTGAGACAGCACTTTTATATGTTCCATGTATAATAATACTAAGCCATATCAACAAAAGGAACCACTTCAGGTAAACCAGATTCCCAAACTACTGTGTACTAGTCCACACAAATTTATTTCTGACAATGGCACACAGTTTACAAGCCAACAGTTTAAAAAATTTGCTGAAGAATTGGACTTTGCACATGTCACAAGTAGCCTGAGTACCCACAGTCAAATGGTTTGGCAGAACGTGGAGTTCAAAGTGCAAAACAGTTACTTGAGAATTGAAAACGAGATAATACTGATGTTTTCCTGAATCTCAGAAATGTTCCTCATGCTAAACATCTTGGTTCACTTGTTCAGAGACTTCTGTCAAGACAGACCAGAACCACATTACCAACCAGTAGTCAAATGTTGGTTCCATGTGTCAAGAACAACAGATTAGTAAAAGCCAATCTGTTGAGGAAGTGTTTAATCCAAAAGTCCTACTACAATAAGATCAGCAAACCGCTCAATCCATTACGAGAAGGAGAAATGGTAAGCATGCAAATGTCCAGAGGTTATGATCAGATTCTTGTTGTGAAGAGTATTTGCCCAGAGCTGAGATCATACATTGTGGAATCACATGGAGCAAACTTTAGGTAGAATCGGAAATATTTGAGACCAGTGTCTGAGCCTATACCACAGGACACAGACTGTGAGAAAGAATCTTTTATCTCATTGTGAGTTTTCCGGTGTTCCAATTCCAGAGAAAGTTCTAGAGGACATTCCCATCCCTGTGATGAATCTAGAAGTTCATGATATGAGTTGTTCAATGAGGACTGTCCCTGTTGTTAAATTTAGTCCAGATTGTTATGTTATAAGATACTGTTGCATCTCTAAACTATGTAACAGATGCAAGATAATACAGAAATGAACACTGTGTTTTGTTTCTAATGTATGTAGTAATGCATGTCTAACTCTGATATTGTTTTAACAAAGGGCAGTCTTTTTAAGAGGGAAGGATGTAGATCAGTGTGTGTGTATACATTTTTAAGAAGCTATCCAAAGGCTTGCACAAGTGTATAAATACTGAACACATGCGAGCCTGACTGCCATTTTGTAGTAAGCTGTTGAGATGTAAGCATGTATGTATGTAAGGTCTGTTTGTTAACAAGTTTGTTCATATTTTATGATGCTGCTATCCATCCTGATATGTTTCTATGTATTAAAGCATCTAAATGAAATACCCTGTCTGCTTATCATCTATGTTAGAGAAGGACGAGTGACAATGATCATGGATATGACAAGGAAGAATAAAGTAGGAACTGGATTTTACAATAGGAGAAGGAGTCTGGAAAGTAATTCAAGCAATTTTCCTTAAGTCCCAAGTAAAGAGATTGTATGATAAAATAAATATGCCTAGATAGGAGTGAGAAGCCGAAGATGAGAGAAATAAAAGGGAAGCACAGAAAATTAAGATAAAGACATATGGTGGCCAATATGCCTTTGAAGAGTAAATAGCTACAAGAGTAATGAATAGGCATAAGAGACTCTTGAGATCTATTCAGGCAGGTCTCTATCAGTTGATTGAGTTTTCAGAAACGTGAACTCCATATGGTCTAGACCATATGATTGAGTTTTTGAAAACTTGAAGCTTTTGAATGGAGATCGCAGTACAGCGAGGAATAGGAAATGTACCCTTTTCCCACTATAGTGCGATCTTGGAGTTGGTATATATAATTTGTAGGGTGGTGTGGGGTTGTATTCCCCCACATGGGGGGTGCAGGGGGACTTGCCCTCCCTGAAAAATTAAAAAAAAGGTAGATTACATTTTTTTTGTTTTGATGTTCGAGTTGAGTTTTCAGAAATTTGGTCATATGGTCTCGTCAATATTTTTTTCGAGTTTCCAAAATGATGATCATCTGACATAGACCCATTCAAGCACATGGGGGTAAGATGGGGCTTGTGTGCTTATAAGCATGCAAACCACACATTTAAACCTGGGTTGCTTGATCAGCCATATCAACTGTCTGAATTTTTTGGTCCCCTTTTTTTCTCATTCTGAATATCAAGCTTTCCACCCAGTGACTCTACTCATCAATTTGTTCCTCCAGACATGAGAGACTAAAATTCATTTCTTCCTCTTGTGAAGCAGGATGAGTGTACATAGAATGGTGCCATTAAGCAAGTGAGGAACTGGAACATTTATTTTAGCTCATTCATTTACCCACACATCCCCAATTATGCCTCTGGGGTTAGGCATGCAGTAGGCACTGGGATGAGATAGATTCATTTGCAAAAATGATGTTAAAAACAAAAATGCTCAGCTACTTTTGTTTCAATTGTTTTTTCAGTCACAGTTGAGGAGCTGAAATACAGCATGCATTCCTAAGTATGTAGCCTGTCCACCCTGAGAGAAGTAAGGGATTAGAGCCCCATTATTCTTCTTTTGCCATTGAGTTTGCTTCTCCATCCCAGGAACCACTAGGCAACACTGGGTTGTCTGGATGATAGTTATGGCTCTATCCCTCTAAACAACAGAGATGACACTTGCCCTGATGCTAAGTTATTAAAATTAAAAAAAAAATGTTGATTGTCCGACAGAATCCTGAATGTGTTCTTGACTTGTAGGCAGGATATATATAAGTACGATGACAGCAGCTGCCCTAACATAGTGTTGCATGGTGCTACAGCATGAAGACATGTAGCACCACATACAGCTCTCCCCATGGCCATGCTTTATGCTAGGCTTACCAGGGAAGAAGCATATGCTAATTAGCCATGTGCTCCCTCCTCCTGATCTGCCACCAAGAAACATCTACACACCAAACAATTCAAGAAATTTGTCGGCCATGTAGATCAGCACAGCCAGCCCCAACATGTCGTGGTACTGAACACAGCCAAGAGACTATGTTGAAATACCTTTAACAACTATGGTACAAGAATTGGGGGAGTGGCATTTGACACCAGAGATAATACATCAGTACAGGGATGAGGGTGGGGGAAATATTAGCTATCAGAGATACAAAAACTAAAATGCCTTCATGGCATAGACATCACAGCAGAGTTTGTGGGTGGGGGAATCAAAAGCCACCAGGGATTCTGCAAATGTGCCATAATGGCAGTTAAGCTATTATGGTGATCTGGGCTTTGGTGAACCACTTGAGGGCAGACAGTTCAGGGGGACAGATATTGGGGAATTTGGTGCATGACAGCATGTTTCTGTTTAAATGTATAATTGTGTGTGTAGGTGAGTGACTGAGGGGGGTGGATGGCAATGCCTATACTTGCTCCATTTTACTACTATGGTTTACAGAATAGCAATGATCTGCATGTCACAGTAGTAACTGCAACTCAGAGACATGCAAATTAGCTGTTAATGAGGTCTTACCTAATCGCAGCTAACATGTCTCTTAATAGCAAATTATCTTATCATGGGAGTAGGGATTTTTTAGCGTAAGCCATACAGCTTGCTCTAGGCACTTTCATGAATCCCTAGGTGACTATAAATGAATTGAAGACACAGTTCCCACAAAGACCTACAGAATGGTTGGAGTTGAAAACAAATGGTCAGCAGACAGAAAAAACAAGAAGATGCAAAGAAGAGACTAAGAAGATATTGAAGTTATAAATGCAGAAAACCAGATAAACCATCAATCACATGCTAAAAAAATTACAGACACTTGCTGAACTGCTTGCAGAACTGCACAATCTCTCATCAAAAAGCACAATAGCAAAGTACATCCGATAGATAATTTTTTTGCAGAAAAAGCTTATAAAAATGGAAATAACAGGTATATCAATTTCACTGGTAAACCATTTGCAGTAATGCAGAAAGTTAAATCAACAGGAGACTGAACAATATAAGCCCTTTTGTAAAAAACCTAATTTAGATTATATAAGCAAGTTAAACAGATTTACTACAAACAAATTTATTTGTTACACGTGAAAGAAAACAAAAGCTGGATAAACGCCTGGTATACACCTCAAGCGAAAAAAAATGAAAAGACCAATGGTTAGACCACAGCTGAAGATAAAAATGGAATAATCCACGTCAGGAAATAAATCACTTGCAGCTTCGCAGTAGTGACCTTTATAAAACCAAAAGTTGTAACTGAGATGTAATAGTCAAGGTAGGAAAGGGTTCACTTGCAGTTTCACACCACTTTATTAAACAAGAGTAAGCGCTTTCGCGATCTAAGTCAGCTGATCGCTTCTTCAGACTCATAAAAACAGTTAAAACATTGGTATTTAAAATATGGTTCAACCAATGAAAACACATATAGAACTATGACATAGACTAATTAAAATTGCATACATCAGTACATTAATTTGCCTTATATTCTGCATAAGATGAAACAAAATATACATATAACAGACACATTTTATGTAATAATCCATATTACTTAATGTTTTAGTGGTCTGGATTTTAAAAAAGGTTTCAAGGAAACAGCATTGTTCAATCCAGGAGACCTATCTGCCTGAAGTAGTAAAATCCATCTTTGTTCGGCTTCCTCTACCTTATTCCTTATATCACCTCCCCTCTTACTTTTATTTATTATTTCTAAAACCATGAAATTAAAAATATGTTTCCAATCTTCTTCTTCCACATGTTTTGCTAAAGCACTTGTGTCTTTTTTATTTCTTATATCGCTACGGTGTTCAAGGATACGTTCCTTTAGACACCTATTGGTTTTGCCTATATAAATGGATTATTCCATTTTTATCTTCAGCTGTGGTCTAACCATTGGTCTTTTCATTTTTTTTTGCTTGAGGTGTATACCAGGCATTTATCCAGCTTTTGTTTTCTTTCACGTGTTTCTTGGACTGTATTTAAAAGCTGGGACATGGCTGAAGGTAATGACAACAATAAGAATCAATGTGAACGACTAGTTGGACTACTACATATATACTCCAACCCCTTGATGCTAAACCATATTTTTCCAGTGAATGAAAGAGAACAAGTGGACTATGATACGCATAAGAAGTTCACTGATCTGTATAGAGATCTGGAGAATAAGTTATATAGCTTTAAAAGGCTACAGTGACAAAGGTATCATCTAGAAGCATCATTAAAATATAAAATAGTGCCAAGAGGTCTCAGAGTATTAAATATGCCTACTTATGGTGAGACCTACCCTGAATTACTTCAAAAATGGCAGAACTTAAATTTACAGCTTAGCTATGATTATATGCATTTGCTTATAGAATTTTTTAAACCACAAGAAAAAGGGCTAGCCAATGAGATAAAGAGGCTACAAGAACAACTGACTAATAATTTTCCTACAGAGGTACTAGGCAGTAAATTAGATGAACTTGCTGACAGTATACAGGGCTATGATAAGAGGTTGCAGAATACTAAAACTAAAAAATTGCAAAGGAACCTCAATGACTTTCAATGTAAAGAGGTCTTTTCATGGCCAAGAAGAACAGCTGTGAGTACAGAAAATGTAGAAAAAATGACTACAGTACAGATTTCTGAAAATTCAAATATGCATAGTACTGCCCCTTTAAATCAGAATCCCTGTGAGAACAGTGATGTCAGCACAGAGAGAGTATGTATAGAACCTCCCACATTTGAAAATTGTGGAATGGCAAAAGAAACTTTCCAAATGGCTTGCACTAACAGAAGGATGGATTCCAGTGTTAATTCTGATTCAGTAGCTTTTTTGGAGCAAAAGGAAGCTACACAAACCTCAATCCTTCCATTTGTGTTAAAGAAGGTGCTGCCAATAAGGGACAGGCTGAGCAGCAGGAATCAAAGAGGGAGAACGCGATTACAGCAGAGAGAACGAGTGACTCCTGCATATATGAACACTAGGAGCAAGAACCAACAAAAAACTTGGTAATTAATATATCTAGCTTTTCTTTAACTGATGCACAAGCCTCGTTGTTAAATAGAGGCCTGAACTTTATTCCAGCACAGAAAACAGTATTAACTGATTTATTACAAGAGCTGAAGTTATTTTCTCATAACATAACACTTAAAACCACTTTTAAAAGAAATGTATTTGATAATATGTTTAAACAACCTAGTGCCTTTGTACCCAAGATACATCCCACAGTTGAAACTTTCACTAATGTGTGTGAACATGAAATTAGAGAGATGCATGCTAAAAATCTTCCACCTAGATTTTATAACTTGAGTAAATCAGAAACTGAAGCACTGTCAGAACTAAAGGATTCTCACAGCATTGAAATTAGGCCTGCTGACAAGGGGGGCAGTGTAGTAGTAATGGATAAGGTTTTTTATTACAAGAAAATGATGGAACTTTTGAATGATACATATACTTATGTTGAACTAAATGAGAGACAAGTACAAGGTATAATTGACAGGATATCTGTATATATTTTTGACTTATTGATTACTAATTATGTATCAGAGGAATTGTTTGACTACTTTCAGATAGAACATCCAACTATACCCATTATTTATGGTCTACCTAAAATTCACAAAGACATAACACAGCCCCCTATGAGACCTATTGTATCCACTAAAGGATGGGCCACAGAGCCATCTCAATTTATATTGAACAAAATTTACAAATAGTCCTAAAATCATGTGAGACTATACTAAGGGATACAAAGGCATTTCTGTGACTGTTATATAATAAGACCAGGAATATTAATAGAATTTATATGTTTGTGACAATGGATGTCACTTCACTGCTCACAGTGATACCGAATAAATGGGGTATTGAGAAAATACGTGATATTCTGACCTTGAAACAAGTTTTTCAAAGGACTAAGATTAATTTGATATGTGAGTTGCTTAATATTGTCCTAGAAAATAATGTCTTTATATTCAATGACAAGTTTTATCTACAGAAAGTTGGTGTAGCAATGGGCATGGCTTGTGCTAACAGCTACGCCAACTTAGCATTGGCTGCATGGGAAAAAGATCATGTATTAAGGGCTAGCAATAAATATGCTGGCAAAATTGTATGGTATATACGTTTTGTAGATGACGTCTTCCTGTTATGGGATGGTACTAGTGAAGAGTTGCAAGAGATGGTGGAGTACTTACATAGCACCACTGAATTTTTAAAATTCACTAGTCAACATTCCAGGGACTCTATTGAGTTCCTAGATGTTTTGGTTAAGAAGACAGCGTTAGACGAACTTACAACAGGGATGTATAGAAAATCTACATGGAGAAATAGCATCTTACATAAGACTAGTATGCATCCAACATTTGTACACAAAAATGTAGTGAAAGGACAATATATGAGAATAAGCCGCTTACATAATACAGATGAAGGCTTTGTGAAGTCAATGACTATATTAGAGAAAGACTTCTTAAACAGAGGTTATAGTAAGAAAAACATAAATGAAAGCCTAAATATACCATTGAAAATAGGGATGGGAGATGTAAACCGCTCTTCTCAAATACTATAGAAGATGTTAAAAGCAAGGAAGGTCATGATTTTAAAGTTAGATTCCATATAACTTATTCAAGTGACATCAGCAGGTTCTATAATATTTTTGAGAAGAATTGGAATGTTTTATTGTCAGATCCTGACTTGAGAGAATTGTTAGAAGATAGACCCAGCTTTTCTTTTAGAAATAAGAGGTCCTTAAAAAGGCAACTCTGTTATAAATCCAGAAACAATGAAAGAATGCTCCTATCTGATAGGCAGGGGACTTTTCCTTGCAGAAATTGTACAGCATGTGACTATTTATATAATAAATCTACATATAAACATCCTACACTAGGATTTATAATTGATATAGATTTTTATGCTGACTGCAGAACACAAAATTTGGTTTATTTCAGCTTCTGCACTGTCTGTCATGCCTTTTATATAGGCAAAACCAGTAGGTGTCTAAAGGAACGTATCCTTGAACACCTTAGAGATATAAGAAATAAAAAAGACGCAAGTGCTTTAGCAAAACATGTGGAAGAAGAAGATAGGAAACATATTTTTAATTTCATGGTTTTAGAAATAATAAATAAAAGTAAGAGGGGAGGTGATATAAGGAATAAGGTAGAGGAAGCCGAACAAAGATGGATTTTACTACTTCAGGCAGATAGGTCTCCTGGATTGAACAATGCTGTTTCCTTGAAACCTTTTTTAAAATCCAGACCACTAAAACATTAAGTAATATGGATTATTACATAAAACGTGTCTGTTATATGTATATTTTATTTCATCTTATGCAGAATATAAGGCAAATTAATGTACTGATGTATGCAATTTTAATTAGTCTATGTCATAGTTCTATATGTGTTTTCGTTGGTTGAACCATATTTTAAATACCAATGTTTTAACTGTTTTTATGAGTCTGAAGAAGCGATCAGCTGACTTAGATCGCGAAAGCGCTTACTCTTGTTTAATAAAGTGGTGTGAAACTGCAAGTGAACCCTTTCCTACCTTGACTATTACATCTCAGTTACAACTTTTGGTTTTATAAAGGGCACTACTGTGAAGCTGCAAGTGATTTATTTCCTGACGTGGATTATTCCATTTTTATCTTCAGCTGTGGTCTAATCATTGGTCTTTTCAAATTTATTTGTTAGTTGGCCTCAGCAGAATCCATGTACAGTCATAATCTGATATGAAAGCTTCATACATATAAAATTTATCAATAAGAAGTCCACTGTATAAATGTAATTCCCATAAACCATATTGAATGCATAAATATATATGAGACATCCACGGTGGTGCAGCAGTAGTGTTGCTGCCTCACAGCAAGAGGTTCTCCCGTTTGATTCTTGGCTGGAGTGCGGGGAGTGCCTTCTGTGTGGAGTCTGCATGTCCTCCCCACGATTGGGTGGGCGTTCTAAAGACATGCGTAAATGGGCGTGCCTTCATTGAAGGTTGAACTTCGAGCTGGCACCTCGGCGTTTGTCATAATCTACTGCCAATCATTAGCATACCGGAGCTCCGCTGTGGCGACCCCTAACTGGGAAAAGCTGAAAGACAACAACATTATATGATTTGTAATTGCACATATTTATCATATGTTAAATTTTAAAAAACTTGGGTTGGTGGCATAGTTGGTCAAATTATGCAACAGTCGACCTTTTGAAGATTGACTTTTACATAATTCACAGTTTTTTCCCTTTCTTTGTGGGCTTTGCAACTCTGGAGTTAGTATATTTAATTTCTAGGAATGTGTTGGGGGGTGCAAAGCCCCCATATAAAAGCTGTTTTTTTTTTTTTTTGCTGATCACAAATGCAACCTGTTTGTTTATATTTACAGTCACTTTGGTTAGATTATTTGAGGTAGCAATTAATCTAATCACCAATGAGGTTGTTCAATCTTTTGTGTTTCAAACAATCTTAGTGGAGATTATTTATTACAGTGTCTCACACACACACACACACACACACACACACACACACACACACACACACACACACACACACACACACACACAAAGGAAGTATTATAACAATGAAAAAAATATGTAAAAAAGTAATTAAGCAATAACTGAAGAAAGTTATACATTCAGTACCTAAACATTATAAGCTGTACTTTGTAGACTATTTAAGTCATATGATTTCACCAAAAGGAGGAGCAGCTGTGTAGTATTCACAAGGCTACAGTGAGCACAAATCCAAGCTCATGACTACTGTATATAGAGAAAAGAAAATCTATGAACACTAAACTTTGTGTAATAATTTGTAAATTTAATCAAACACAAATATGTAAAGCATGCTTACTGAAAGCAGAGCAAGTATACAGAATATACAAGAATATACAAGATTGATCAATCGATTTGCACTTATTTGAAAAAAAATAATTTCCATTTTTCTGAGATGAAATTCAGGGAACTACACTATTTATAACATACAGAGAGACTGATTTACAATTAGTAAAAGTGTAATTAATTTCACTTGCTAAAATTCAAGGAGCTATACTGGTGATGGGTAAGTACCATCAACAAAATGCCATTGTAATTTTAATGCATCTATGTATGAGCAAAACTGAACTGTATTGTAAGAACAGAACACTGATAAAAAGTGGCAATTTTACAAGCAGGAAAGATTTCTGCCATTTTGGAATTTTGTGACATTCTCATGGAGAAGGAGAAAACGGTGTCCTTTTGAATATATCATTAGCTAACAGTTATAAACATGGTGTGGTTTACTAGAGAAAATGTGATTAATCAAAAACTGTACAGAAAAACTTCAGGTCCACTAATCTGATATTCAACAAATGAAAAAACAGGAACCACTTAAACTCCAACCAAGCAAGTCTCCATTGATATTTAACATACCTTGTGGAAAGAAAAGGCAATAGAATGATACAAGTGTGAGGGATGGAGGAATATAAATCTAAAAGCAAAGTCTGCAGACAGATACCCACCACTGTTAATTGTAATGTAAAATAAATACAACTTTGTATATTGTTTGTATGACTATATTGTTCAACTTTTTTGAATCTAAGTGACATTTTTATACACATATCAATCAATGTTAGTGGTAATGCAAAGACAACAAAACTCTGTATACTGTAGATTACAGTGTGAATGCAACCCAGTACATTGTTTGTAAATTTGGATTTTGTTTTACTCCTTTCATTTAGCAGCAACGTTTGCTGTCTCTGTTCACTATATGAATTGTATATATGTTATTGGGAGCTTTTTTCCAAGGATCTCCACTGAAAATCCCTGGATTCATGAATCCTCTGTGTAAGACTAAATAAGTCTTACTCGGAAACTGCAGTTGAACAGTATGATGTCAGCATGCCATGCATATTCATGAGGGCACACTGACTCCACTCCAAGTCTAACACGGACCGTGCAAGAAGGCAGGGGGCGTGTCTGACTGCCAAGCAGTCCAAAGGTCCACGCCCCTGCAAATGTCTGAATTGTGAAATGTCAACACACATGAGCGAGTCAGCACAAATGTCTACGTACCCAACACTACACTCCCTTACATTGTAAACCCCCAGTACAGTTATAAAAAGTAAAACTTTTAATTTATTTTTTAATTCCCGATATAGCTGCCCGTATTTGCACGTGTTTGCGTGGGTGTGCCCATTGCTTAGCTGCAGTTAGCAATTTCGACACTGAAGAGCATAATAAGGAATGTTTATACAAATTAAGCCAAATAGCAATAGAGTAGTGGTAGAGCCTTCACACGAAGAGGAGGCATGCATGGTTCGAGTCCCACCACTCCCCTTTCTATTTTATGTTTTAAATTAGTATATGAAATAATTCCTGACATATATGAATAAAATTTTACTAAAAAGTGTTGAAATGGCCTATGTATCAGTGAACAAAATGTATATTTATAAATATAAGAAGGATCCTGACATATAATTGCCCGTAGTTAAGCAGCGCTTTACCCAGTGCAATATAGTTGCCCGTAGTTAAGCAGCACTTTACCCAGCGCAATACAATTGCCCGTAGTTAAGCAGTGCTTTACCCAGCACAATATATTTGCCCATAGCTAAGTAGTGCTTTACCCAGTGCAATATAGTTGCTCATAGCTAATTAGTGCTTTACCCAGCACAATCAGTTTGCGTGGAGGTGTGCGCTGCGCCAACCAGCGCACCGTAGGGCAATGTGGAGCAACATAGAGAAAAGTTGCCTAAACACAGCCACACCCCCTAGCCAGCCTGGACAGTAGTAAAATAAAAAGCAATGACAACGTTCGAACCCCACTGTGCATCATAACCAAAGTACTGAACCACTAAGCCATGACAGCGTAGGATAAACAGCCACTGTTAACATACATATACTTATAAATGGTAGATTAACCATTGCTAAGCAGGTCTGCAGTCAGCCGAGAATTTTCAAAAGTGGCCAATCACAAAAAAGTGCGGGAAATGCATCATATTTAAGCCCCATAGGCGGGAATACTCACCATAACTGACTGTAGCTCCCATCTGCACTTAGAATGGCTGGTGCTGGAGAGGGTACTCGCTTTCGAGTGCAATGCTGGGGCATCGAGGAGTCAAAATACATGGTTTGGCTCCTTGTCCACCATCATGAGTCAAGAATCCTACAGGGCTAGTTCCAAGGGACGGAGTACAAAGCAGTGGCTTGGAACCAGTTAGCGCATGATCTCACCAGTGCCACAGGCATCCCTCGGACTGGTGAGCAGGTCCATCACCACCATGCAGACCTGAAGAGATGGAAGCAGGACCTACTGAACCAATGGATACAGGAGGCCCGTGACATGTAAGATGCCCCACTACTGAGTAGGTAGCTATGGAATGCAGTATGTAAGACATGCTAATTTAGTCTATATAATGGATAGTTATGTCTCAATATCCCTTCATTTACTTCACAGCTACAGGAGTCCGTGCTGCGAATCAGCAAGCCTATGCAGATAGGCTGCTAAGGCTGCGCCACCAGGCAGGTTAGTAATTATTCTGCATGTATTGTTATATAAAATAGGTGAGAGAGCCTGAAAGAAAGTGTTGTAGCCCAATAATACAGCCATAAAATGCCCTGAATAATTCCTCTGCATATACTGTTATATAAAATAAGTCAAAGAGCCAGAAAAAGAGTGTAGTAACCCATTAATAAAGGTAAAATAAGTCCAGAATAATATCTCTGCATGTACTGTCATATAAAATAAGTGAGCGAGCCTGAAAAATAGTGTTGTAACTCATTAATAAAGGTATATGTCTTGAATATGTCTTCCATATGCAGTGTAATATCAAATAAAGGAGAGAGCCTGTAGAAAAGTGTGTAATGTAATTAATAAAGGTATAATGCTTGGAGTGTGTCCATGTCACTTACTTTGAAATGTTATTGTACCCCTGCATTATATAAATAGTACTGTTGTATTAAGTGCTGTCAACCCACAGTTGGGCAGTCCCATATAAAGTGGATGATAGAGGTGCCAGTAGCTGTGAAGCATATATACAGTCCTCAACAGTCGATTAATGGCTGGCATGCATAGGTAAATCTGGCACATGAGTAGCTTGTTAATGTGTTCCCCAGAAATGTGAGTATGCTACACGAAATGTAGGGTTCTGTATAAATTTAACTGAAAATGTCACATGAACACATCCAGATATGTAGATATATAAATATAAATAAAATAAATAACTATGTAGCAGTAACATCTGCATCTTGGACAGTTAGTATGTCAGATATAGGTCAGGTATATAATGAACTAGCCAAACCCATTACACAACCTAATGCATGTTGCCTGGTGTAATAATACATGTAGGGGATATACACCTGCAGTCAATAGGAATGTAGTGTAGACTAAAAGTACTTATAAGATGTTAAAGGAGGTTTCTTTCTACACCCTACTGTATGTGCATAAACAATGCAATTCCACACCTCAATGGGTATGTCTAATCTCAAAACATTTGTTGGGACACATGTCCTATTGTTCTATACAAACCTGCATTTACTTTGATGCATGTGCCCTGTTCAAGCACCACAATCTTGGTGGCCTGTTGCCACCAATCATCCCTGCATGCTGTTGGAATGTCCACTGTCGTTCAATATATGCATGTGTCATGCTTGCTGTTCAACTGTTGGAACCCTGGTGTGTTAAACACACCTAATCACAGAACGTATGGGAAGGCCGGTCCCAGCGGACCCACCTGTCCCTCCTCAGCTGGCGATTGCACCTGACACCAGCAGGTCCGGTGCCCAGCCTGGGCTCCCCTCCTCTGTTGGTCCTGTGCCACCTTTGGGAGGAAGCACTGCAGGGGATGGGGCTCGCCCCCCCATGCAAGCGTGGGCGGAGAAGGGCCGCCTGTCACCCTCCAAAGGGTCCGGGCTGTGGTGCGTAGGGAAATCCAGCCTTCAGTCGCTGATCCCCTACGCCAGCTCGAGGTGAGAGTGGCATGACTCACAGGTGAGCCTGCCCCTCCTATGCAGCCCCCAGCACAGCCACCCTCTGGGCTGTGAAGGTGCAGTGGTGACTGCCCATGGGTGGGGATCTCAGTTCCACTGTTACCATCTGTGGGCTCATGGGCTTGCGATTTCCAAACATCCGTCCCCATCAATTGTGTTCACCCACCCCATGTGTCATACTCCGCCCCTGTATGCGTCTTGTTTGTCTTGTCTGTTTACCTCCCGAACCTACCTCCCCAAATATACCTACTTCCTACCTCACTTTCCACTCTCACCTGAAAAAAAAAAAAGGGCAATCTGTTCCCACAAAAAAATTATGCCCCATACATAGCTGCCCATTTCGCACACATGTCTGCTGGACATGTAAACTGATAATTATAATTGGCAGTACAACATACTTTGTTGTCCTCACCCCTTTCTCAGGGGTGGAAGGTTTCAAATTTCACTCCAAATTTATTGCATATGCACAGCTGTTGCTGGTAAAGAAATGGGCAGCTATGGACCTTCCCTACACCCGTCCTGCACATCCTGAGCTTGTTTCCCTACTGTCTTTCCCTCTTTGTGCCCCCTTTTTCACCACTTTCCTATCTCACCGTTTTGTTTTCTTTCAAAGTAATTAGCGTGGGGGTTAGCAGGAGTAAGCACTTTTAAGCAGTAGTTAGCGAGTTTGAGTGAGTGTGCACTTGTGAGCGCTTAGCTAAGTATTGCTAAACGTCATGCAAACCCACTTAAAAGTGCCTTAGTCACTCTGCATGGCAGGGCTTTTGTTCTGCTGAGCAGCAAAATGAAACACCTCTGTCAGTCTCGAACCGCAGACCTTGGACACACTACACTGCATGAGGTACCACTAGGCCACAGTAGATATACAACAAGCTGGTGCTGTAACAAATACATCATGCATTACAATGAGTGAATGTTAAGGGAAAATAGGAATGCTATAACACAAATCTTGTTCTGTGGATCTTTACCAGCAGTTGTTGTGGAATTGCATGACATGACTGTGAAAAGAGAACCAGCTATTCTAGCAGGAAATAATGTTACAGTAGCACTTTACAAACCCCACATAGCATCAGAGCAGGATAAACACTGGCATATTTGAATAGGGCAGAGGCCATACTTCCCAACTGTGACTGCTTTTCAGGGATGTCCCTGATTCATAAACAAATGTTAGCTTTGTCCCTCAGAATCCCTCTGAAAAGTACTGACGATAGGCTGAAAAGTGGGGAATTACACTTAATGAATAATGTCAATAAGTAAGAGTACACACTGCATGCACGTCAGAAAAGGTGTATTAATACATATGCTCTGATTCTCTCACAGTCTCAACTTAATGTCTGTAATATATTACAGGTGTACCCCACTTATATGTACCTTTCCCTGAGGCTGTTCAAATATATACCTGAGTGCATCAGAGGCCTGGCAGAGGCAGAAACACACAGGCATTTCAGCTTTTCTGCTGTTACACACTCTGCAAATAGCTTTGGAATGAGTCCCACAAGCATACCCTTATGTAGGAGTACAACACAGAAATATCAAAGGATGTAGCCATGTACTGTTAGCAACCAACTGTGACAATGCCATTGTTCCAGTGCAGAAAAGACTGGTGTGGTGCACAGACAAAGAATAATAGGCTAACCTCTGGCTACCATCTGGATATGTCCACAAGTGGGAGCTACAAAGACAGACTACTTGCCTTGTTAGACTAACAGGTACACAGCAACTCTGTATGTTCAGCAAGATAAACATCACACAATAATATATAATGCTCTCTGTACCTCTGCACCCCTACACAAAAAAACAATATACCTGTGTATTCAGGCTCTACCAAGGATGTAGGTAGGCATACTCAGTACTGAAATGTTTCCAGTTGTCTTGAGCAGCCCGTACTAATGTCAACACAAATAAACAACAAACTGTTCAGAAGTGAGGTAATTAATATTTACAGTATAGTAGTTCACAAACAGTTCATGTGTCAGAGGAATATATTGCAATAACTACTTTTGTATGGCAGTTAATTGTCTAATTAGAAAAGAATGTACATACTCCCATGTATCTTGTGTAAGCATTTGGAGGGGTGAGTAAAATTCTACACTGCCAAGTGTGTACTAGTAGCAGCAACATTCATGTTTGAGTACAACATGCAAATCACTGGCTACAACCCTAGCTTCTGAGATAAGAAGTATAGCAACCTTCTGACTGACACAACGGTGTCCACAGCAAACAAGCATGGGCCCCACTTTGGAAAGCTGAAAGGGCTATGCCTACCTAACCTAGCATTTTATAGCAGTGGTCTGTTATGATAGTGAGTACTGCAATTACCACACAGCAGGCTGCATGCAATTAGTAAATGGTGGGCACTAATTGGTGCAGAGGCCATCACATGCACATGTGCAGATACCTAGAAAAGCAGGCTGTACTTGCTGTCTACACATGCAATAATCTCATTGCAGCAAGAGAGCGAGAGAGAGCGAGAGAGAGAGAGAGACAGAGACAGAGACAGAGGCAGAGACACAGACAAAGACAGACAAAGAGACAGAAACAGAGAGATACAGAAAAAGAAAGAGCAACAGACAGAGAAAAAAAAATAAAAAAAATAAAAAATAAAAAATATTTCCTTTAAAAACAAATGGAACACAGCAATACAAACAAAAGGTATGTAACACATATGTATTTGCTGGCATGTAGTAGATGTTTATGAAGAGTACTCT
The DNA here is from genome assembly GCF_019279795.1 of Protopterus annectens. Taxonomy (NCBI): domain Eukaryota; kingdom Metazoa; phylum Chordata; order Ceratodontiformes; family Protopteridae; genus Protopterus; species Protopterus annectens. The sequence goes on along the minus strand of NC_056731.1, from coordinate 127,576,230 downwards.
ACATACTGTGAATCATCCATATGTGGCAGCAGTACGTATCTCGATGTATCTGTACATGTGCATAGGGCAAAACATATTGCAACTGTTTGTGAAGGGTGTATATATATATATATATATATATATATATATATATATATATATATATATATACACATTGTTGAAGGTTGTTATGTGTATATTTCTATGTAGGTTGTAGTTTGTGGCAAAGAAAACAGCATGCAGTGCTGGTATATGACATGTGGTGGTTAAACGCTGTGGGTATGCTTTGTCAGTTTTGCAGTGTTGCAGCCAGTGAGGCCTGCTAAAGCTACATGGGCTGAGGACACCTTCAATGCAGTCTGCACAACACTGTTGCATAATTGATATTCCCACCATGAATAGTGGACTGTATATGTGCCTATATGTAAATCTATATGTACAGCAATGGATGTTTATATGTATGTGTGTATGTATGTGTGTGTGTGTATATATATATATATATATATATATATATATATATATATATATATATATATATAGATATATAGATATATAGATGTATAGATGTATAGATATATATAAATATATGGTTCCACTTCATATCATCGAATTATCATTTCATCGAATTGCAAACCATCGAGACCAAATCGTCGAAAACCCATTTCATCGAAAACTCATTTCATCGAATCTCAAATCATTGAAAACTATGAAGCAACTACAAATAACATCCCAGACACTTTGTACTATGTGTATGCAGGGGGGCCACCCTTGGAGTTGGTATATTTAATTACGGGGGGTGTGGGGGCGGAGCCCCCCACTTGGGTGGTGCAGGGGGGCTTGCCCCCCTGCATAAACGTAGTACAAACATTGTGGAATGTTATTTGTAGTTGCTTCATAGTTTTCAATGATTTGAGATTCGATGAAATGAGTTTTCGATGAAATGGGTTTTCAACGATTTGGTCTCGATGGTTTGCAATTCGATGAAATGATAATTCGATGATATGAAGTGGAACCAAATATATATATATATATATATATATATATATATATATATATATATATATATATATATATATATATATATATATATATATATATATGTAGATATATATATATATAGAAAGAGGGAGAGAGACATGGGGCATACTTACTGCGACAGGTGCCCGGCGACCAAGGTATGGACTGAAGCTCAGTGTTGACACTGCAGTGCCTTCCCTTCTTGCCAGAACACTGTACCCATTAACTATCACATAGGTGGTAGTCTACCTAACACAGAAGGTGTGATAAGGGAACATGGGTCACAGGTGGACAGTAGCCTCTCCTTTGATAATCACAGTGCCACACTGGTCATGTACACTGTCTACGTGGTACACATCATCACAAAAGGTGTGTCATCTAGGGAAATATAGGTCAGTGTTCCCCTCTACTTATCACCCTTAAAACCCATTAGAGAGTACAATGCCAACTACAGCAACTGGAAAGGCCACAGACATACCTCACAAAGAGTAATACCGGCCTCAAACAGATGCTCTATGCAGACCGACTCACAAAACCACAGCTACACTGTGTTGCATAGCGCCTATCCAGAGGTGACCTCTGCCTAACATACTGAGCTATGTGACACCCATAGCTGTTGGACATCCTCCACGTAAACATATCACAATCCCTCCCAGATACATGCTCTAGGGCCCTACACCTTGTCAGCTCACTAAACAGCACATGCTGGAGGGATAGAGTCCTAACTCAGAGACATGCCATACTCTGGAACAAACCACCTATCAATAGCAAACAAAGCTCCTCATTAGCAGTTGTCATAAATACTCCTGATGATTGTCTGGGAGATAGGAAATACACCCTGGGAATCACCTCTGTGGCTCTGGTTGACAGGGGAAAGTGAAATTAAATTACATGTGTGTCAATGGCCAGGGTAGCGTATGGCTAGGCTGCTGTAGGCCCTAGGGCCAATAGCGTATTACCTACCCATGACATGATGCACACACACATGTACTTAGTGCAGTAATTGCTATGTGAGGTTGACTGAGTGTGATGGTGAATGTGTTGGTGAATGTATGCAAGGTCTGTAAAGGTGTGATAGCTTAGTGTGAAATTGTTTCTGTCATGGTAGTTTGTGTCCTAGCTGTGATCCCAGCAAAAGATGTGTATGCTATTGCTAGGCAGAAAAAGTAGTATGGCATACGGTGTGACATAGTCCCTTGTTGTTGACTGTGGTGTCCCATTGTAGGCTAAAGCAATACATGTATGCTTAGTGAGTGGTACTGCTGGTGAATCCAACTCCCATATGAACTGTAGTACTACCTGAAGCTGTAGGCATAAACAGTACAGTATGGTGTATGTTCATATTGCTTGGAAACACTGTTTTGTGTGTTCCCTGTAGTCCTCACAGATTACATACCTCAGGCATAAGGTTTTGTAAGAAGTGACACACAGTACTGTATGGTACACAGGTAAAGCTCATCTGTGTTGGCATACATTTGTGTGTTGTATGTATGTCTGATGTGTGTGTAATTATGCCTGTACCATGCCCTCAATCATATCTGTGTTACAGGGTATACGTGTGTATCTAGCAACATGTATAGTCTAGTACAGCAGTATGCCACCTATATCAACAACTGTGCACATATGTTAGGCAGGGGGTTGGCATCAAAGACTACTGTGGTATACTGGTAATACTGTAATTGTACTTTACATTCATTGCAATGGATGACATCTTTCTTCATGCATTAGCTTGATATATACCTCCTGTGGCTAGGTGGTGCATTGTGTCACATACGGTGTGCCATGTACTGTTGTATAGTCTTACATACTGGTTTCACTTTGTTGCTGTGCAGAACATGGTTTAATATATAGAACGTGTCAGGCACTGTCAGGCAGTTGTGGGCTGAGCACTGATATGTGGTATTAAAAGTGTGTATCTACTGACAGCTAATAGGTTGATATATATGGCATTTCATTGATATCTGTACTTTAGAATGTTAAGTGTGACACATGACTTGCTCACAATTATTGTTTTATTGTCTTCCAGGGACATGTCTCACCATCGCAACCCTGAGTATTCCCCTGAAGAGGAGGAAATAATCATAGCCACCCTACTACAACATCACACCCTGCTGTTCTCCAGAACCAGCCAGGACCAGCATGGGCGCACTGCACTGTGGCAAGATGTTGTCCATCGGGTGAATGGCGTAGGCATGCATAACTGGAATTATGAGCAGGTACGCCATCACTGCAGTGATTTAATTAGACATGTCCGGCAGCATGCCTCCGATGTCCACAGACAACAGCTTGCCACAGGTGGTGGTGCAGCATTACATCCGCCCCTGACCAGAGTGGAAGAGCTGCTCCTCAGCGTGGTGGCTCCTGGCCAACCACTACAACAGACATGTGTTATCATGGAGGCCGGAGTCACCCAGCAAGTTGACTCGGAGCATGCAGGTAACATGGCATATCTGTAGACTACTGTTAGCTCGATTGTTAGAACATGCATATGTCAGATGTGTACTGTGTATTTAGAAGATGTGGAGCCTGGTGTTGTGCAATACTGATAATTTGGAACATAATCTGTATGCCTGTGACTGTCACCCGTTGTACTACTTTAAAATTGCAAACTCACAGCAGCAATGCCATAGTTGTTGACACTGACAAACTGTCTCATATCCTTGTAGGTCCCTCTGGTGTGACAGCAAGACAGCAGACCCATGCTGGTGAGTGTTCTACATTTAATATAGCAAATAACATGTGCATGTCATAGGAGAGTTGTAGGCCATATACACATGTAAAACACCTACAAATAATGCATGCTCTGCATGTTTTCTGTGGGACTATGCACATCTCAGTAACATGAGTAGCTGCCTCAAACACATGCAATACACAGAGCATCCCAACCAATTGTGGTACACTGTAGTGGACATTGTATAGGCAGAGTCAATACACATGCACACAACATACACCACTTTGTCATACGCAGTAAGTGTTAATATGATACAGATGGTGTATTTAGACACCTGCTGTAAGGTCAGACTCCAGTATCCCAAATGTCATCCATACAGCACACATACTATACCTGAGGGGTAGAGGCCTATCATGGGGTGGTGCGACACTCTTCAACACACAACCCATTCATGTTAGGCAATGCTCCCTATTGAACACCTTACATACCCATGTAACAACTGCCTGTGAAATGGTTAATGTAGCCAAAGTGCTGCAGTTCAGGTACAGCAAGATAGTTGCCAGTGTGGCACACATTAGTGGCCTTGAGTAGCCACATGATGCTGCCTGATGATGGCTCATGTTAGTACACTACATCCAGTTACAGTAACTACAGTACTACACATAGCATTCATTGCTATACACCTGACAGTTGTGTGCATCCAGCCATGGTATGTATACCTATGAGTGATGGTGCACAGGACATTGTAAAGCATTTAATACTTGCACAGCAATGCTGAGTCCATTTACACATTGTGTTCCAGGGTGAGGCCAATCATTGAACAACACACATGCATCAAAGACATGTATACTGTTATTAACAAGGACTCTCTACACTCACACTGCATGCTGTTGAGCAACACACATCCTGCATGCTGACACATGTGATAGGACTCTTTGGCTTGTGATACTGTACTCCACCATCAACCATTAATGAGTATGTTCTGGATTGCTGTTGGTGTGTGTGTGTGTGTGTGTGTGTGTGTGTGTGTGTGTGTGTGTGTGTGTGTGTGTGTGTGTGTGTGTGAACTTTAGTGAGTAGTGTATTTGTGTTCATGTGTGCATGTGTGCATGTGTTCATGTGTTCATGAGTTCATGTGTACATGTGTGCATGTGTGCATGTGTTCATGTGTTCATGTGTACATGTGTGCATGTGTGCATGTGTGCATGTGTTCATGTGTGCATGTGTGCATGTGTTCATGTGTGCTAACATCATGTACAGATTGTAAAGTATGTTTCCTGTCTTCCTCTCACAGGTGCTGAGGTTGTGTTGGTTGAGTGCAGCAGGGAACCTGAAGTCCCTGCCACAAATAGTGGAAATGATGATACATGTGTTGTGGCACAGGCAGGTTTGACAGGGTCTGTCATTGGTCCGCCAATCGACAGTACACAGCTTTACACCCCATCTATGTGCACATTCATACTGCCAATACATCCCTCATCACCAATGGCCTTAGCTGAGGGACAGCATACAGTAGGCATTGACCAGGATAGTGTGGTATCTATGGCACATGCATCCCCTCACAGCAGCCATACCCATATTCCTGGAATGGTACCACATAGGCAGATGTCCAGGGGTTCTTGTGGGAGCACTGCTGGTCATAATGCCGCTGGCAGACGTGCCCCCACAAGTCTTACAACCTCAGGTATGTTCCGGGCTGTAATGCAGGCACAAGCACATATGGAATGGTACACCAGACAGGGACTAAGGGCGCAGAGGGCCCATAACACCGCTATCAATGACAGTATCCGGGACCTTGCCAGTGCCATCCGTAATTTTATCAAGGTCATTGATAGACATTGGGGGGAGAGACACTAGATGTCCTCCGCAATGTCATGTCCATGTGCCAGAACAGTGCAGGATGGCTGAGACATCGACGTGGACGTATGCCAGCAACATCATCAGCTGGCAGTCATTGCAAACGACACACAAGTCACAGCCACTCCCGTAGTGGCAGTACCAGCCCCAGCAATGTTGGGGCTGGGCTGTCAATAGACCGTCCTAGAAGACCACGTGCATGTGGCTCTGGCCAGTCCCAGCAAGGACATGGGTCCAGTCAACATCCCTCTGCCTCTCATAATTCTCATAATAGTACCCAGTCTGGCTTAGTACCCAACACTGTCCGTGGCACCCCTGCCAGGCACAGGTACTGTGTCTGTGGCCAGAGACGGTGATCTGTACAGCCTGGCAGGTACAGTCTGTGGCTGTCCCACAACCTCCCGTATTTGGTTGCCACATGGTGGAACTGTGTGCATGCAGACACACACACACATAAACCAAACATCTAGGGCTAACACATACACACACATTACATCAACATTGACCCATGCTGTACTGTTGTCCCTCACACACACACACACACACACACACACACACACACACATATATACATGTCGATTGGATGGGTCAATGTCGGGCTCTGGCAAACCAACAACACACCCTGTCCATATGATGAAACTGTGCCACCTCCTGTCATCTGTAACATTGATGCAGGAACAGGCTAACATGGTGCTGATGCACAGAGTAACTTAATAGCAGTGTAGCAATGTTAGCATGTTGTCAACAGTAAAGTATAATGATATCCTTGTAGGTATATCTGAGCAGGCATGATGCATTAAAGCTATGATTATCAATGTAGTATTGTTTACACCAGTGTTAATTCCAAAAATGTATTGTCCACCCATGTGCCACTTGGCTGATGTGTGTAGTTTTAGCAGCATGTGTTGATGAGTGGACAGTATGTGTGTGATGTGTGCAGTACAGATTTGCAGGTGTACATTTGTGAACATGGTAGAGATGCACTGTCTGCATGTACGTGCATAGTGGACACATGGGAAGGGTGACATGCCTTGTATTACACAGTGTTAACACTTCATAGTTTCTATCGATGGCCAGTATGCATTTTACTACATATATGTTTTAACTTGGGTACACATGTGTGTATGACATGGTTTGACACTATGCTGTGGGCAATATTGTTACTATCTGTCATTGGTTTGCATTCTGGTAGTATACACAACCTCAACAGCCTAACAATAACCAATCGTTAGATGACGTCTTGACAGCTGACACACAGATGTAGGAAACACAGTAGCATTTGGATCCTGCTGGTACTATACTATACCAGTAACCAGTGGTATTGACCGCCACCCATTCCTGGGGCCACTCCTGTTTGTCATGTAACCCTCTTAGGTACAAGCAAACACACTAGGGATATGTCCGTCCACATCTGGTAATGCATACAGTGGCCTACAATGCATTCTTCGGATGAGACATTTATCCTCCACAAGGGTATCATACAGACAGATACCTGTTGTCCAACCCATGCTGTAAAGCTATAAGCCAACTATAGCATAGTCATCCACATTTACTAAACATAGTATCCCGACAGTACCACATAGGTAGTAGCCCACAACATGTAGAAGGGGTACCGATGTGTACATACAGCCACGTGTTATGTCATCTGTCCTTTAGTATTCACATTTCCAAAGGTATTCTGAAGTCCCTCAGTGCATCACATAAGCAATAAGGGGTATGTATGCATATCCACAAAGTTGTTGTACACCTATAATGAATGTCCATTATTGACAGACTTTGTTGTGTTTGAACATGTCTGAAATATACCTCAGGCATGAACCCTCACTCACGCTATTCTATTGAAACTGTCATGGGTGTGTGTGACACAGCTGACCTAGGCCACAGATCACTACAGTGGCTGGCCTTGTCACAAACATACATATGTGACCTAAGGTCTGAGAAGCAGCAGCACAATCTGTCAAAGGTAACAGATGCATTCATGTAGAAAGCAGGCTTCACACCTATGAACTAATTGAGGTCACATGTACATATATGTATTTGCCACACACATACCTGAAGTGTGCAATGCACATACTGTTGTTTTACTGATATGTCATACAGTAGTAAAAGCAAAACTCACAACACATTGACCAACAGTGTCACCCACACACACCCAGCAATTGCAGGATTCAAACACCTATCTAACGATACTAGAGCGATATGCATTAACACGATGTGTTATATGCTTTACTGGAAGCTTTGATTTCCCCTGCTGTATTTGTGGGATGCTGACATCATCAGAATTGCCAAAGAGGTATATACCTCTTTTAAGGTGTTTTCCTTGTCTCCAAAAAGGGCACTCCTCTCAAAGGAAATCACACGCAAACATACCCCCATACACACACACACTCAGCAATTGCAGGATTCAAACCCCTACCTAACTATGTTATGATACTAGAAAAAATCGCATTAACATGATGCTCTATATGCTTTACTGGGAGTTTTCATTTCCACTGCTGTATTTGTGGGATGCTGACATCATCAGACTTGCCAAAGAGGAATATACCTCTTTTAAGGTGTTTTCCTAGTCTCCAAAAAAGACACTCCTCTCAAAGGAAATCACACACAAACATACACCCCCCCACACACACACACACTCAGCAATTGTAGGATTTAAACCCCTATCTAACTATGTTATGATACTAGAGAGATATGCATTAACACAGCATGCTATATGCTTTACTGGGAGTTTTCATTTCCACTGCTGTATTTGTGGGATGCTGACATCACCAGACTTGCCAAAGAGGAATATACCTCTTTTAAGATGTTTTCCTAGTCTCCAAAATGGGCACTCCTCTCAAAGGAAATCACACACAAACATAAACCCCCCCACACACACTCAGCAATTGCAGGATTCAAGCCCCTACCTAATTATGCTATGATACTAGAGAGATACGCATTAACATGATGCACTAGATGCTTTATTGGATGTTTTCATTTCTCCTGCTATATTTGTAGGATGCTGACATCATCAGATTAGACATGGTAATGTGTGTGCACTTTGTTTTATGCAATCCCAGGACTGAGCCATGGGGGACAGCAGGTGTTAACAGCTTGAACAGGACTCCACGATTCTTAGCTTGTGTGATCTATCTGTGGACCAGTTGCCAATCCATCATATGACAATACATATTTATGCACAGGTTGTTGATTTTGTGGATATACACAAAATGATTTTGTGGATTTTCTGGGATGTTGGACAAGGGCTATTAAAAGTCTATGTGGGACGTGTGTAGCTCATTTCAGTGATGTATGTCCTGGGTGGCTGCCTTGCAAACAGTCTAGCAGGTTTGGGAACCATGATCTGCCCATGACCAAACCAAAGTTGGTAGGGTTGTGTGTTTGTAGACTTCCAATAGCTCTGTTAATGACTTCAATCATGATGGACTTCATGGCCTTGCAGATCAGACTTCCTGGACTTATAAGATTATAGTTCCCATGGTCTGTTGTGCACCAACACTTGTGGAGTGTGTCATATGTTGCTGTAACCCATTCAACAGTTTCATATCCTGTAGAGAGGGTGAGGCTCAACAGACTGTTCAGGTGCAGGGTCTGTTTGTTCTGCAGTTCACTTATGACACATATAGGGAAACAATGTAATCCAATTGATGTCATGTATTCAGCTTTGGAAGGAGCTATTTACCCATTATACATGTGATATCTCCTGGTATGATGATAGGGCCTTTTGTCAGTGGGAGGTGGGTATGTATGTATGAGCCTGTCTGACAGGATATTGACATTGTCAGTCATTTACAGTTGGCCCTGACTCAGGACATATATGAGTGTACATTGCTATTTATGACATAGCTGAAGGAAGTGTCATGGTTCTGTCTGGACTCCTTCGCAGATAATCTTTCCAAAACATCAACAAACGTAAGCACTAAACCCCTCTTATACTCTTTTACAGACTTAACACCCTACTGATCCTTTTTGATCAGTCAAAAAATATTTCATCATAATATCCTGACATGTCCAAAGGTCAATTTCGTGTGTACTCTCCAGTCCAGCTGGTGAATATGGGAATGTTGAGGCAATGTTACAACTGCCTTATGTACACAGACAACCCTCTCCTCCTCCCAACAAACTCAAATATATGTGAGAGATGCAACTATATAGCCAAACTGGAGGCTGAGCTCTCTCGACCCATGACTGGCACAGTCTATCAGGAGGAGAAGGTAACCACACATACCACAAATCCAGTCTCATATAGACCTATAGCAACAGTAAACCAAACACATAAACACTGAAAAACATACTCGGAGGCTCTAAATAAAAATCTGCCTAAGCAGCAGAGACCTCCAAAGCAGACACCCAAATAACTGCTACCCCACAACAACACCCACGTATCACATAGTTCACAAAGTCAGTGTGCCACACAGTCACTGCCCTTAAGGCTAAACAACACACCTATTACACTTGTAATAGGTGACTCTATTGTCAGACACACTGACATCCCACTCACCAGGCTGAACAAGGAGAAGGTCACTGTAAGCTGTCTGTTAGGTGCCAGGATCCGCCACATAACACATGCACTCAGGTCACTCCAAAGCAAGTACAAATATGACTCTGTCATTGTCCATGCTGGTGTGAATGACCTGAGACATACCTCCCTGGACTACATGAAAAGAGACATAGAGGAGCTCTCTAATCATGTAGCCCAGGCCGGTATGACCCTGACCTTGAGTAGTATCTTACCCTCACCAAGAATGATGCCACAGTATAAAGACAAAATGATCAATTTTATCAATTGGCTAACATATTGGTGTCATTCAAAGGGGATCCAGTGTTTGTCAGCCTGGGATGACATGCTCGACAAGCCATGTTGCTTCGCTAGGGATGGCTTGCACCTGTCACCCCTGGCCTTTCAAATACTGGCTAAGGCTCTTGCCACCCCCATAGTGTCTTTTTTAGGCAAGGCTCAAAAGACAAACCCACCTCCATAGACAATACAAGGAAAAATAAACTAATGGCAATGCTGCTCAACGCCAGAAGTCTAAACCTCAAAATGCACGCACTCAAGGCTCTCCTCAGTATGGAAAATATCGATATCTGTGCAGTAACAGAAACCTGGTTCAAGGCTCCCGAAAGCACCCCAGCACTACCAGGTTATACTTCATACCATGCTTTTCGGCCACAAAACTCAGACTGAACCACAAAAGGAGGGGGAGTATCCATACACATCAAAGATACCCACACCTCCAGGTTAGTAGCACTGCACGGAGCATTGGAGACCATCCATGTGCAACTAACAGTGGGCAAAACTGTCTTTCAGTTTGTAGCCTGCTACAGACCACCCTCCCAAACTCAGGAACCCCATTCGGCTTTCCTGAGAACACTGGAGAATATGAAGGTCTCTCCAAACGCCAATATATTGGGTGACTTCAACTACCCAAACATTGACTGAGAATACTACTCAAGCCCCAACACCCTCGCCCAATGGTTCCCAGAATTTATAAACTCAAATGCTATGGAACAACTGGTCACCACCCCCACAAGAGGGGAAAACATATTGGACCTGGTCATCACCAACATGGGGACTCTATGTTCCACAGCAGAGGTATACCCTCATTGGTAAGGTCAGACCATAAATTAATCTCACTGGACATCCATATCCCATCCCCACCCCCAGCCAAGATAATCTCGGTGAAGAACTTCTCAAAAGCAAACTTCACACTTCTCAAAACCAAGGTGGTATCCTTCAAAGCCCCAGGGCCAGTGGAAAATATTGCTCAAACCACAGAATCCTTTACAAACACATTCTATGGACACCTACAGGAATGCATGGATTGTGCTATCCCAAATAAAACCAAGACTGACTCCTCCAAAGGCAGAAGACCAGACCATAAATAAGCTATACAACAAAAGGAGGAAGCTACTACATGATAGAGCAAAATCCCAAAAAGGGAAGGCATCTCTGATTAGCACTAGTAAGAAGCTATGATCCCTCATAAAATCATCTAAGGCCAGCTTCAAAAGAAAAATTGCACAAGACACTAAAGACAATCACAAGACCTTCTTTAGTTATGTCAGGAACCTGGGTGGCAACTCCCAGATATGCTCTGAGTTAGTGCAAAATGACAAAAAATACACTGAACCCACAGACATTGCCAACATCCTGGCAGACAGGTTCAGTGCAAATTCCCCCCCACCCCCCCAAAAGAGCAAATGTCCATCCCAACAGAGTGTAGCCTCCCTGACATCACAGATGAACAGGTGAGAGCTGCCCTCTCCAAAGCAAAAACACAGCATCAATGGGACCGGACGGTGTCCCGGGCTGCATCTTACATGAGCTTCAAGAAGAACTTAACCCTCACATAAAGTCACTGTTCAATCTCAGCCTTACTACAGGATATGTACCCAAGGAATGGCGTACAGCAACAGTGGTCCCACTCCACAAAGGTGGTGCCACAATGGACTCCGGTAACTATCGCCCTATAAGCCTGACTAGACTGGTCTGCAAAGCTATGGAGCATATCATCATGGAAATCATAAACAAAGACATCGGGAACCTAGAGACACTGGATCCTACCCAATTCTTCTTTGTTAAGGGCAGATCTTGCCTCTTGAACCTGGTCAACTTCTTTGAAACAGTTACCAGGGCCATAGACGAAGGGAAGGTAGTCCACACAGCCTACCAGGACCTCGCAAAAGCCTTCGACACAATACCCCACTCGGGCATCATAAATAAGCTCACCTCTTAAATATCAACCCATATGTCACAAGATGGGCTGCAAACTTGCTCAGGGATAGCACCCACATGGTCAGAATTGCAGGTGCCATGTCAGACTCTAAACCAGTTACAAGTGGCGTCCCACAAGGCTCAGTCCTAGGACCTCTCTTGTTCGGTATATATTTCTCTGAGGTACAGGCTAACACGGGAGGACTATGGCTGACCAAGTTCGCAGATGACTGCAAACTGGGTGCCACAATCGACTCTCCAGCTGACACAAGCATCCTCCAAAAGGGTCTCACAGAGATGGATAACTGGTGCCAGAGCCATGGCCTAAAGCTAAATGCCAAAAAATGTATAGTCATCCCCTTTGGGGAAAAACAAAGTGCCCACAAATTACCACATAGGTGGTAATCCATTATGTATGGAAGAAGTAATTAGGGATTTGGGGACCCAAGTAGATAGTAATCTCTCGTTTGACAATCACGTTGCCAAAGTGGTTAGAAAGACCTTCTATATAGCCCACCTTATCATGAAAGGTTTCACATCTAGATCAAGAGAGGTCATTGTGCCCCTCTACTCATCACTCATCAGGCCCATAATTGAATAAATGCCCCATTTGGGATGTACCTTACCCGACACCTGCAGCAACTGGAAAGACCCCAAAAGTACCTCTCCAAGAGGATCAAGGGACTCAAACAGATGCCCTATGCAGTTTGGCTAGAGAAACTCCAGCTCTACTCAGTTGCTTACCGCTTACTCAGAGGCGATCTGTGCCTGACGTATAAAGCCATGTCCAACCCAGAATTAATGGACATGCTACAACTCAGGAAATCCAAATCTCTTAGAGCTACACGCTCCAGGGACTTAAACCTCAGCACAGACATAAATAGGACATGCTGGAGGGACAGATTTATATCCCAGAGGCTCCCCTCACTCTGGAACAAAATTCCAGTCCAAGTTAGGCAGAGCCCCTCACTGACCCTCTTCAAGAGATCTTGACGAGTGGATGGGAGATCGTAAGTTTACCCCTGGGATCTCTTCTGGGTCCCTGCTAGACAGAGGCACAATAAACTAACCGTAAGAGGGCTATCTTCTGTGACCTACTATTCAAAGGCACAGACTACTAATCTAAAAGGGTGGCAAAAGCCAAACACACTCTGGCTAGGCTTATAAATGCCCTAGGGCAGATAGCCTAGTATCAACCTATGAACCTATGAACCTATGATAATGTTTGGAGTACACATTGTTTATTGATGATACTGATTGCAGGTTTTTTATCTTCTTTGCTTTCCCACTTTCTATGAACAACCTAAGTATCTGTAGTACATATTTGATTATGACAGGGTTCCAATATATTATATATGTGTCTGTTGTCATATAACTGTGTGCACAAGACAGGATTGGTGAATAGTGAGAGGTTCCTGGGTTAACACATGCAACTGTCAGATATGTGTGGCCCACTGCTGTACTCAGACATGGCCTAAGTGTGTGAGCATGCCCAGTTTGGCCTTTCAGTATTTTGTTGCCTGACATTTGCCTCATTTAAGTGTGTGAGCATGCCCAGTGTGACCTTTCAGTATGTTGCTGTCTGAAGTCCACTACATTTGTAGACATGTGTGAACACGCCCAATATTAACATTTATACTATATGTGTGTTGAAAATCAAGTTGTATTTTTACTGCAGGGCTCACCTTTGTGTCATAACTCGACAGGGATTATGCTGTGCCTGCAGGGTTTCCATGAGACACTTTGCATTGACTTATCAACATTTCTTCATACAGGCTGACCAGTGAAATACTGTCATGGTTTAGTGGTTCAGTACTGTGACTATAATCCACAGTATCCTGGGTTTGAAGACTGTCACAGCTTTATATTTTTCATACTGGGCAGAACAGACTGCTTAAAGAACAGTAAAGCAAATATGAGCATGTTTACCTGCTTTTGCTCAACTATGCCCAAATTTGACCGAACTTGCCCAACATTGCTCAACATTAACCAACATTGCTGAACATTGCCCAATATTGCTCAACATTGCCCAAAGTTGTGCTGGTTAGCAATTTTGTTTACATATACTAAATAGTGATAAAAGATGTTTAGCACTGCTTTATATTGCTTAAAACATGGCAATCATGCCTCAGTTGGTGCTGCAAGGCTGCCTATGTTGGATGCACATAGTACACTCCCTATACATGTTTGACAACAGGTAGTGTCAAGTTAGGCATCCCTTTTGCTGTATGTGTGAGTCAGAGAGAGGTATCATTTCCAGGGTTCCTACTGAGCCAGTGTATGAGCTATGCGTTGCCTCTTTGCCAAGGCCAAAGCATACTGGGCACACCTCCTTCTGCCTACTGGGGCAGGCTCAGGTTGTTCCTCCTCCGAGTCATGCTCTGCCTGTGATGGCCTTGGCAATGGTGGGGGGCTGTTTGTCCCTGCCCTATACTGCTCCTGCTGCAGCTGTTTTCGCAGGATCATATTATGTAGCATAGCACATACCATGACAATTTGGGTACATGTAGTTGGTGAGTACTGCAAGGCTCCACCAGATGTGTCCAGGCACCGGAACCATGACTTGAGCAGCCCAAACACATGCTCGATTACATTTCGTGTTTGTGCGTGTGCCTCATTATGGCATTCCTGTTCAGTTGTGTGTGCATTTCTGATGGGTGTCATCAGCCACGGCTCCAGTGCATATCTAGCATCCCCCACTAGGTGACCATGAGGGATATCCCCATTGGCAAATGTCTGGTACAGCTGTGTCAGATGACAGATATGGGAATCATGGTAGCTTCCAGGGCACATTCAGTATTATGCCCAGGGCATCACACATGACCTGGCAGTTGATGGAGGGGAAGCCCTTCCAGTTAAAGTAGGCCCTACCCTGCTCACCAGCTGGTGCTTTGATGCATATGTGCATGCAGTCTATTGTACCCACTACCTCAGGGTATTCTGCTATTTGCTGGAAAAGACGCATGTTGCTGGCCAATACCTCATGGGAATTGGGGAAATATACATGATCACCGACATGTGCTGACATGGCATTCAGGAACTGGTGCAGTACCCTGGATGCTGATGCCTGTGAAATCCCCATCATATCACCAGTTGGTCTCTGAAAGGTACCTGTTGCTAGTATTCTTAGGCCAACCCATACCTTGGTTTCCACTGGGATGGGTTCCCCTATGTTGGTTCTGTGTTTGAGGCGTGGCCTGCACAGCTCAACAATTTGCTGCATGAGGTCTCTGTCCACTCTATAGCGCTCCACTATCTCCAGCTCATGTAGCCCCTGGTAGGTTACCCTGGGCCTGTACACTCTTCTCCATCTCCTCACTGTGGGTTGCTCAGCAGCATTCGCATTGTCACCACCCTGAGCATGTTGCATATGTCGCCTTATAACAGCAATGGCAGCCCCTAACATTTCTTTGTCTCAGTAAAGCTTTTTAAGTTTTCTCTTCTCTTAGTTTACTGCAGTGTTGCAGTGTCTCTGAGGAAAACATGGTGGAAAGTTGTTTGCAGAGTTTTAAGTGCTGGGCTGGGCTGGGCTAGTGTACTGCCTGTGTAATTGCCTGATTCTGATTGTTTTCACCTGCTAGCTCTGCTAGTTCTCCTTGGTTAACTTTCTAGTATTTGTTGTGCTTCCTTTTCCCTTTATGTTTCCACAGGGGGGAGCACCGTGCATACAAGTGCAAACACGCACACACCAGCTCACACGCGCGCACACATGCTTACATGGCCTAACACTTGCTGACTCCTGCTTAAATGCGCGCACACAGGTGCAAACACACTTACACACATTTCAACAACCTTACACATACTTACTTCGGCTTAAATACGTGCACACAGATGCACACGCACGCACACAGTCTTACTCGGATATACAAGTGCACACGCAAACACATTGCAGGCACTTCAACAAGAAACTTTAGTGTTATCCATGGCATACACCTTCAATTTCTTGGCTTTAGCTAGGATACCTGTTGACACACCTCTTTCAGTGATGAGTAACTGACAGCAAACAGATGCCACTCTGCTCCAATGAGCTTACATTCTTTCATACATACCCCCCTCGTGATGTCACCTATCTTCTACTCTGATACTCCCCTTATCCTACTCTTACACTCCATGGACTTTGCTCATTTGCTATGTAAAATTGGGATTCACTATCCTTACCCTCATTTGCATAGGATTGCCTACTAATGCTTGGTTACATCTCTTAGACTGAGCTTCCCCCCTTAGCAACCTCTACTCAGTAGCCATGTTGTCTTCAGCCTGCCATTCACTTGCTTGGAAAATTTATATTTTCAATTAAATCCCTATTTGTTTCTTTTAATTTTTGGTTTTCTGTTTTTTAAAGTGCAGCACGTTTGCGCGGCGCTGCACTATGCTTAAACTTCAGAGATCGAGGTAAAAAAAAATATATATATATTTTTTATTTTGCAACGGGGAACATTGCCAATGGCCATATATTGGCATGCTTCCTCAACTGGATGCATCCTTTATTTGGAGCTGTCACGGCTCCGTTTTGCTATTTGAAGAACGGTACTCTGTTGTCAACGGAGTACATTTCTGCAAATAACACTACTCTTACTCAGACAGGTTAGGGTTTCCTGGATCACAAATTTACCTCATTTGCATAGCTTTCAGCAGCAAATGAGGTAATTTGCATAACTTTGTCCTGTCTGTGTAAGAGTCATTTTAGGAGCTCTCTTGCATGCCCCTGCCGGCTGTTCCTGGATCGCTCGGCAGACATGTTGGCTGCATGGAGTCTTACTCTACTCTTAGACTCTGTGCAAGCCTTCGTGAATCCAGCCCAGTTGTTCAGTTAAACTTTCCCGGTAACCAAATGCAATCAATCAATCAATCAATCAATCAATAAATAATGAATTATTAAAGAAATCAGGAAAGATGGGGAAAGTAGGACTTGGGAATTAAGAAGGAATCTGATAATGAAAAGAGCAGGGCTTGTGAGAAAAGGAAGACTGAGTGTGTGACCACAGGAGAGGATCACTAGTAACAATCAAGATGATGTGATGGAGATAGTGAGGAGAGAAAAGACTTTAATATGAGATGAAGTAGAAGTTCAAAGCATAGATAGATAGACTGAAAAGGTAGATAAAGACTCATGACTGTGATTGACACAGTTATGTAACAACACAATTTGAAGATGAGTTTCAAGGAGAGACTTGACTGCCACATAGAACCCTTATTTAGAGGCAAGACCTCCTTTAATCAGTGAGAGATTATTATATTTTGACTGAGTAGCCATTGTAGGTCGATCCTCTCTAAGATAGCTTGACTTTTCTTTCTAAGGTATACTTGGACTGAAGTGGTCTTGGGTGTTTATGCCTAGCCATTATTGGAGTATAATAGCTTGTGAGCAATTGTTGTTTGGGTTCATTTCAGATGATTAGGACATTCTAGCTGCATAAGCATGGTTGCAATAGTAACAGCAGGGAGGTGCACTCACTTATTACAGTGCTGACTGCAGGAATGCATACCAACACAAACAGTATATGGAAAGCATATAGACTGTTGGAAAGTATGGGCTGTAGCTATTCCAGTACACATGGTCAGAGAGACCACATTCTTGTACAGCATACCAGCCTTCTAATTGTTTTTCATGATGGCTGACTTGATATGTAGGTCAATCCTGACCTGACTGTCCAAGATGACAACAAAGCAGCTTTTCAGATTTCACAGTTTCAGTTAATGAGAAATATACATGGGTTCAAAGAAGATAAAAAAACAAGTGTAGAACAGGCTGGTATTTTCCTTGTGTTTTTTTAATCTATGTGTTTGTTTTCCTTTTTGGCAAATGCCAGTGAAGTAAACCTGTTCTACTAAATGGATTCAAAGGGGCAGCATTGTTTTCATACCCAATGGTTGTGCCACATTAGGATAAGTTATTTAGTTAAGGTGGTACAACTGACAAAAGTAACTTGCTTGGAGGTGGTTGGGGGGTCTTTAGCTTTCAAATCCACCTTGGTTCCTGCTCCCAAACCCACCAATGGCCTGGACATGAGATTTATCCAATATCAAGTAAATTAAAAACATATGACATACCCATTCCAAAACAGCATACATTTTGAATTTTTATAAGAAATTATTAAATAAACACATAATTAAGCAAATGAGTAAACAAATGATATCCAAAAAATAGCATTTCAGATAAAAATCATTGGCAGGGTTTTGTGCAGTCTCAGACAAGAACAATTAAGGTTACAAAACACCAGGTATTAAGCCTCCTGTCCTCATTAGCTACATAACATACATTGATATTTCAGTCATGAGGTATATAGTCACTTGGCCATACATGGACATTCATAGATCTGAAACAAAACAGGAGCTCCCAAACCCTTTTTGCTTTCACATTAAATAAATATGTATCTGTGTGTATGTATGTGTGTGTGTGTGTGTGTGTGTGTGTGTGTGTGTGTGTGTGTGTGTGTGTGTGTGTGTGTATATACACACACACACACCTACACACACACACATGCGTGTGTGTGTGTGTGTGTGTGTGTGTGTGTGTGTGTGTGTGTGTGTGTGTGTGTGTGTGTGTGTGTGCATCTATATTTTGCAGTTGATCTGCATCCTATATACGATTTGTTCTCTCGTCTGTTCCCATTGCTCTCTGGGACAAGTTTTAGCTTCCCCATTACCCTAAGTAGGATAAAGCAAGCATCAGAGAGGGAATGAATAAACAGAACAGAAAATATGTGAACACTGGAATCTCAGTTAAGGTTTAGCTTATCCCACTTGCACACTCAGTCTATATTTATAAACCCTAACCCCCTCCTCCTGTAGTAGAAAAGCAGTTACCTACTACTGATGTCCACTTCCTTAGCTACCATACTAGGACATTGGCCCACTTTTCAAACCTGGATATTTGTCAGTGTAGGATGGCATGTTGCTCCTACACCATGAGCCAACAAACAGGCACATATTTCTTTCATCTTCTAATAGTGCAGAATGGTCTCTTCATAAAATTTTTATATTAACATCTTTCTTTCAAATGCAGTTAAAAATAAATATGATATTTTGAAAATGCTATCTTACCTGATCAGTTATTGAAGCTACGTAATGCTCACTAATTAGATCCAAGATTCTTATGGTTTCATTGTGGGAAAAATGTTGGCTGTCTTCATGAGGATTTAAATTTAGAACTTCATTAAGGTAGTCCTGGTATTGCTGTTTGGGCTGTGAGATGGCTGATGAACAGATCTCACTAAAGTGAATCACATGATACAGGAAGACAACTGATATCCTTTGGAAGTCATCTTCATTAAGGTGCTCTGCTGAATCATTGTGTAGCACGGACAACAGAATATCAGGTGTAAGGCACTGAAAGGAAAACACTGTCATGAGTTACGGATCAAAAGCAGTTTCAAGAGACAGGAATCTGTCAAAACAATAGTGATTTTGGTAGAGATATATGTGAAAAAGTCAAAAGTACTGTTTTCTCAATATGTTTTCTCCAGTTACTAAAAAACTGTAATTCACAAATATAATATAATAAGTAGCATTAGCTAGTCAGTTCAGTTGTATTTCATCTGAATGCCAGTTCTATTAGATTGTAAATCACAGTCAATCAAGTGGGCATGGTCTCCACAAAGTATTTCATTAAGATCCACTGTGCTTGACTGACAAGAATTTGGCAAACTATGTACAAGGTTACATGGCAAACACTAATATGGTCATGCATTGTTTACTGCAGCAGACACTAGCATTCAGACAATGATAATGGAAGGAAGAACCATTTCAAGCTACATTTCACATGCAGCTAGATGCAAACTATACTATATGAAAAACCAAAGGTTTATTTCAGTAAACTGATAGTGTAATCTATCAGAAAAGAATGACTAAATGATTTAATCTATTGTACATCTTGAGTTGTTACTAAATGTTTGATGCTTGAAAGTGTTACAGATTAGGTGCAGGAGATTTTTATAGGTGATAAGCCAATGTAATAACTGCAAAGCAACACTTACTTATATTCTAGATGCAAACAATTACTCTCTCACCAAAAATCATAAACAAATTGCATACTACTTAATGCTCTTTTGCACTAGTTAACAATTGTGTAAATAGTTTATAATTCATAAACAGTTAGATTAGCAAATAGGTAGCTCCAACTTAGGCTGAAAGAAAAGAAGTGCAAAGATCGGACCAACAGAATGCGACAAAGGTGTGTGCCTGTTTCACCAACAGTAAATACACAACTTTGATTCCTACAGAAATGGAGAATACTTCTGAACCTAATGACATGCTTGGATAAGAGGCAGAAATATGAATACTATAGTTTTTTTTTAAACACCCCACTGAATTATCACTTGTGACACAAGCAAATTTGAGGATAGACTGGCAGGGTTGCATCAAATTGATGCTGCGTTCTCTGTCAGAGGCTGTCTGTTACGATAATGAAGGCATTTATTGTAGTATCCAGAGGAGCAAAAGAGAATTTCAAATGTTTACAAGAGCAACAGAAAGTAAGCATGATTTTGCAGAGAATGCTTCAGTTGTGAGACATGAGTGCATGAGTATGTCACTGTGGGATCCAGATTTTGGAAGAAGTAATCTCGTTCAAATTTCAACAGATCACAGCATGAAATGCAATGTAAAACAGGGTACAGGCAATCAGAAAACAATTCTGAAAATATTTTATGTACAAGTGTAAACTGCCATTATTATGTTTTGACAAGGATGTAATCAAACCACAGCTTGCAAACATGTGCACAGGCCATTGGCCATAAGAGAATGTATAGCAACAGTGGACAGAGAGGTAATGCAGACTGGTTTCCAACAGATGAACATGTGGCTAGAAATCCATGAGCACCATAGATGACTCTAAAATCGACTATTATGCTTACCTATTCCTCCTTTCATTCGAACTTTCTTCACTTTGGTGACACTTACTGGGCAGAGAAGCATGTCTCAGATCATTAACTTGGTTCAACTTTTCATGGTTGTTATGGACATGGTTTACCTTTTTGGCATACAGTACAGTTAATGACTCTGCATTTTGATGGCATTCACTTATTATGGATTTTCAAAAAATATTATTATTTTTTTTACTTCTAAAAGTTACAGTGCAGATGGATGGAAGTTTGTTGCTGCTGCAACTTCACGCTGTACCAGCCAGATAAATGCTAAAAAAACCCTGCCTGCCAGACATAGATCATCATTCAACAGTCTGTAGGAGACAGAGGATAGGGGACAGGCACAGGCCATCTACAATGAACATGTTGTTAATGCTCTGTATTTTTTTGTGAGGAAATTCTATGAACATTATATGTGCCTAGTCTTGCATATGTTAAAAGGGGCATTGTGTTCAATGATGGGTCCGATGAGTGCTGAGTACAGTGAAACAATGATTTCCTTGGACGGAGATGCCATACTCTTGCTTCTAAGCTGAGCAACATAGAATGATTTCCTATTTCTACCTTAGACACATGTTGGACAAAGGCCAGGTTACTGTCTACATACATCCCCAAATGCCTGACTAATGTGGCCAGTCTTCAGGGTATTTTATCAATGAGATATTTCCTGGGGTAGCCAACTTCCCAAAGGGTACTATTATACATTTCTTGTTATTCTAGGGCACCAGTTATTTGTTTGTATTAACCCTTTCTAGATGATATTAGTGTTTTGGGAGGAATCTTTGACTGCTTCCAGTTTGCAATTATCTGTAAACCCTGTCAGTCAGAGGCCCTTAACACTGGTATTGACTTCCAAGAAGTAGATGCCAGAAAAGATAGAGCCCAGCACTGAATCCTGAGGGATACCAAAAGTGACTAGCCTCTCTGTGGAGGTGGATTCCCCTATCCTAACTTCCTGGGTACTATCTGAGAGACAGGTGACAATTCAGTGTGTAACATAGGGGTTTATGTCTAATTTTGAGAGTTTTTTTTACAATGCCTGAGTGAAGTACTGTAAAAAATGCCTTGGCCAGATCCAGATTGGCAGTATGCACAATTTGGTCCTTGTCCATTGTCTTGGTGATCTTCTCAAAAAAGACTACCAGAATGAGTAGGCATGATCTTCCCTTGGCAAAACTGAACTAAGTTGGATCCAGTTTCTGTAAGTTTCCAGTGTCATTATTAATAATTTCCATAATAATCCTTCCCATTGCTTTGCATATGTGACCAGTCAGACTAATGGTTTTGTAGTTTCTGGAGTCTGTTGAAGGCCTGCCGTTATGCAGAGGGATGATGGCTGCAGTTCTCCATTCATGCGGCATGTAGCTTAACTGGAGGCTATGGTTAAATAGTGACTCCTGAGAGGTTGTGTTTCATGATATTTAGGAGGCATCCTGAGATATTATAAGGGCCCATCAATGCAGTGTTCTTTGCCTTGGAGAATATATTTAGGACTTGTTCCCTAGTGGTGGTTGGGGGGTTATATTCGATAGGATTTCTTGAGGGTTGACTGGTGGGGATGTGGGGGTAAGGGTAAAACTGAAGCTGAATCTGTTGGCCTGTAGATTTGCTATATTGTCAAGCTCCATGTGGGTAGCTTTATTCACAATTAGCTCTACACATTGTTGTATGCAGCCTTTGAGGCTATGGACATAGCTAAAGAAAGCCTTATGGTTGGTCTTGGCCTGGGAGGCTATTTTTACCTCAATATTGGCTTTGGTAGAACTGATTTGCCCTCTAACTTGTTTGCTTAGACTGATGAGAGATTTTCTAATGTGGCTGGGTAATGTGTTTCCTGACTTTTGCTAAGACATTCTTCCTTATGTTGTGCAGACTATTGATGTTTGGATTTCACCAGGGTGGCTTGTTTTTTTGAGTTTGTTCTGGAGCTTATTTCTGGCAGGCACAGCTGTCAGTATGCATTTATTAACATGATTATATAGAGTATCTCTAAACAATTCCAAATAGGCATCTGTGTTCTTAGGATTGGGGGGGGGGGGTCTTGAAATTTTTTCAGCTTGTTACTTAGGATAAGCTAAGTCATTATTTATTTATTTATTTAGTTGACATTCATTGACTGTTTAGTCCGACTGGGCAGATGTCCTTTTTCAGCGGAGATCTGAGGAGAAAAGGATACAAACATAATAATGTATGACAAATGTAGATAAGCTAAACAGAAGATATACAGTATATAATTGGTACAAAAATTAAAATTACAAAATATGATCAAAAGTATTATTGGGTACAATCAGTTACAATTATATATTCACTAAGAATTAGGTTCAGAACATTATTGTAAATTATAGGGTAACATATAATACCCATTATAGGTAAGATGTGTTGCAGTACAGCCTACATTTTTGACATAAGTGATAAGAGGTTAATTTAGTGTCAGGAAATAGATGCTGAGGTTAAGAAAAAGAAGAAGGGGAGAGGTAGATTAAGTAGGATCAGAGCAAGAGCAAGTCCAGGAATTTAACAGGTGTTCTTTTAGAGTTTTTCTAAAGCAGTTTGGGTTAGAAATAGAGCTTAAGCTTAGGGGAAGTTTGTTCCACGCCTTGGAGACTGAGGGATTATAGAGTTTTCCAATATTTTTTTTCAGATTTTAGATTTCCAGGAGGTGGTTTTGAGAGCTACGGAGTGTGCGAGTAGGAGTATAGAGGGAGACAAGATCAGATAGTACATGAGAGAAGTTGGGTTGGTATAGGTAGGAGTGGGTCACACGTAGTTGAGGAAGAAGGAGTTGATGGTGATATTCGAGCCACTGTAGGTTTTTTAGAGATATGCAGTGGTGACAGCGATAGGGTTAATTTGCTATGAAACTGGCAATTTTATTGTACGTTAGTTCAAGTTTGAACAAGAGATTGGCTTGGACATTAGTAAGGACTGGAGGCAGCATATAGTAAGGTAGGGAGTAGGTAGGCTTGAGCAAGAGAGAGTTTATCTTCGTTTGAGAGAAGTTTTTTATTTTTATAGAGCATGCTGAATTTTTGATGGGTCTTTTTTATAATTTTGGATATACAGATTGCATTTTAATTGGTCTTCTATTATAACTCCTAATAGTTTTGCGAGTGATTCAGCATTAATACATGTATTGTTTAAGAAGGAGACAGTGAAGGTAGATTTGAGGTGTTGGAGAGATTTGGGGTTTTATTTTTATTTCAAAGGAGAGAGATTTGTGGTTCAATGGTTCAGCTATACTAAGGAGGACATTACTATATGCAGGGAGGGTGCAGCATTCTCCCATGTTAGTGTGGCCCAAGTCTATTATGTTTGCTCCCCTCTTGCGTGTGTGGGTTATTTGCTCCAGGGTGTTAGTGTTTACAAAATCCAGGAATCTCTGGAACTACTGATTTTGGGTTGTGTATGATTCCCAGTTTATAGTTGGGTAGCTAAAGTTGCCCATGAATATGGTACTGGATTGAATGGTGAGTGGCTCCATTAAGTTTAAGTAAGAGTTATGGGTTTTCTGGGTCAAAGAAGGAGACCTATAGCTTGGATATGGCACGGAACTTTTGGAGAAGCTCAAGATTGTCATCCTGTTTGACTTAATTTTAGGTGACCTTTTTATTGATGTAGACTGAGACACCTCCACCTTTAGTCCCTTCCTGTGCTGGCCCAAATTTGTGAAAGGTATTGCAGCCTTTCACTTCTGTGATTCTCTCCAAGGCTTTAAACCATGCCTCAGTAATCTGCAGCTTTCTGCATTCTTCTGGCAAGGAGAGCTTGGATGGAGTGGAGTTTCATGTTTAGACTCCTGGCATTGAGCAGTAACACCTTTAGAGTCCCTTGGTTTGGTTGTGCAATGTGGGAAGATTTGTCACTTTGGCATTGCCTAAAAAGGCACTATGGGAGAGAGCAATGTTTTTGCCAATATTTGAAAGCCCAGAGGGTTGAAAACCATCCCTGGTGAAAAAACATGGTCTGGCAATGATATCCCCCCAGTCTAACAAATACTGTACCCCTTTGGAATGACGCCAAAAGTTTAGCCAATCATTAAAGTCAGTTCTCTTCTCTTCATATTGCTGAATCATCATTGGTGAAGGCAGAATGCTGCTCAATGATAGACTCATACCAGCCTGGGGCACATATTTCATGATCTCCATGTCTCTCTTCATATAGTCCAGGGAGGTAAGTTTCATTTCTTTTACACCAACATGGACTATGACAGAGTCATACTGCTACATGTGTTCAAATAACTTGAGTGCATGAGTGATCTGGAGGATCATGGCCTCTGACAGACAACTGACCATGACATTCTCCTTATTCAGCCTGGTGAATGGGACATCTGTGTGTCTCACGACTAAAATATTGGGATGTGTGGTGATTTCCTTTTGGGCTTAGAGGTTGAGGCATCATGCAATGTGGCTGTATGTGTTATAGTGGGGGCTGTTTTAGTGGAGTGCTTTTGGGGTTGCTGAGGATATCTGTAGTAGATCAAATGTCTGTGAGGTATTTAGTGTTTATGAAGCTTATTTTTAAGAGCTGCAGCATATCTGGGTCTGTGTGACTCAGCTATAATGTGTTGGGATTACGTGTAGCTGTATGTGAGTGGGTTGCCTCCAGCGACATTGTAAAAATATATCTCCAACATACCTTGTCAGTTTGTTTAATAAGCTGGATATTAGTAAACATAAGGTAATTGCTACATTATCCAAGAATGTCCATATCCACCAAGCTGACTGCAGAGATAGCAGGAAAGTTGATGTCCGTGGTTGTCAGGAAGTTGCTACAAGAGTGAACAGTAATAACAGGAGTATCTGTCCTATGCATGTGGGTCACTGCCCATCCCTGTGCAAACTAGTTTCTGTTGGTTCAACCGAGTAAAGGGGTAATTTTGCTTGGCCAAAACTTCAGGTTTGCAGCAATTAAGTACCCACAACTAATACAAAGTAGCACATTACACAGTAACACTGCCTGGAAGGCTTCTCAAAAGTGCAAATCTCAGCAATCAGCAAACAATACAATATTAGGTACCTTTAAAATGATTTAAAATTCAAAATCAACAGCTGAAACAAAACCAAAGCAGTTGCACTCCAATACAGTCAACTGGAGTGCAAAATAATAAAATAAATCTCTGTTCTGCCAAGGATAGAGCATGATTAATTCAGGACTGTCACAGAGTGTGGCAAGGATGCGAAGCAGATGGAAGTTCTAAGAAATGAGTAGGAGACAATTTTTCATAAAGGAGGTCTGTTTAAGAGCAATATTGATTTGCTGTGTAAATGTGCTGTATTATGGATCTATGGAAAACAATAGGTGGGAAAAGAACTTAAATAGCTTACACATCTAACAATAGCAATGAAAGAGGGGAGGGAGAGACGTTGGAAGTCAGATTATCATAAAAGACCAAAGCAAGGGAACAGGCTTTTAAAGCCATAACAGAGAAAGGGTGGGAGAGTTGGAAACAAAAATTAAAGCCACAAGATGCAGAACAACTAGAGGAAGGACTGAATCAAATAAAGACAATACTGGAGCCCTGTGACTTCAGAAACTGTAGCAAGTCACAGGACAGTTATCCCATGCAAGTTAGAATTTCAGAAACTTTAGCTTTTACAGTTGATAACCGGGAAGAACTAACTGTAACTTATCAGTAGGGATCAGTACTTAATGTATCAATGAAGGCTGGGGCACAAGGAATGGGGGAAAACAGCAAAGTATATAGAAAGGCACTGGAATGCAACTTTAAGCAGAATATGAATCTAGCAGTAAAATTGAACTGTAAACAACTGTAAAAGCACCGAAGTACAAATTGTTCAGAATTTACAATACTGCTAATACTGCAAACCCTCTGCAGTCTAAGGCACAAGACTATGCAGAAATATACCAGTAACAGTTTTATGGAAAAATGCAGTAATAAATGACTAAATGAGGATCAAATATGACATTAGTTCACAGTTCTGCCACAACTGTGAATGAAACTACAAGACTAAGGCCCCAGAGTTCAAAATATGAAAAAATGGCTTTTACAAGTAATTCAGCTTGTCCTGGTCCCCTACAATAAACACATCTTTCCAAATAATATTTGGTGACCTTTATTAAACTTCCATAAACATGACTTTATTGAACAATATTTTAATTTATTGATCACAGCATGAACATCCATATAACCATTTACTAGGGCAGTGTAACCCCACTCACTCTACCAAATAAGCAGCATCCTCACCTCTGCTCACTTACCTTTACTTATCAAGCAGTGTTCTCACCTCCGCTTGCTTACATTTACTTATCAAGCAGCGTCCCATCCTTCACTTTCATTCCCCAACTCACTGAATTAAAAATCCAACACCAGAGGGGGAACAGAAGAGGGACAAGCCTGTCCCTCTTCTCTGCCTAAACACCAAACTCATACAAATAATCACAGAATCCTCAATGTTCCTAAAAGAGGGAGGGAGGGCAGGTAGCAAGTTGACGCCAAAATCTGATCCCTTACCCAGTTATATTCACACAAAACCTATTAAGCCCCTCCTTACACTGACCTCATTTCCTCCCAATCCTCATACTTACCCAATTTAATCCTTCCATCCTCACCACACTTTCTTCCACTACCATCTTAACTCTCATTACTATTCCTACCTGACCCTCACCTGAAGATGTCCCTGGACAAATTGGTTTGTTCCCAAATTTCAGTTGTCCTGGTCCCCTTCAATAAACACACCACACCAAATCACATTTGATGACCTTTATTTAAATTCCATAAATATAATTTTATTGAACAATATTTTATTTTATTGATCACAGCATGAACATCCATATAACCATTTACCATGGCAGCATAACCCCACTCACCCTACCAAATAAGCAGCATCCTCACCTCTGCTCTTTTACTCTTGTGTATCAAACAGCATCCTCATCTCTGCTCGCTTACTTTTACTTATCAAGCAGTGTCCAATTGTTCACTTTCATTCCCCAATTCATTGAATTAAACATCCAACACCAGAGGGGGAACAGAAGAGGGACAAGGCTGACTCTCATCTCAGTCAACCAGCCAGACACAGGCTGTTCCCCCTCATTCACTCCAAAACCTTCAGCAAATCCTACAAAACACCTAAGTGTACATTAAAGAGGTTCAAACTAAAATCATTCAGGTGTACTTTATCTTCTCTGAAATAAAATGGATCCCTGTCATCAACATCCCAATGCCCTATCATAGAAATACCCAAAGCAGCCAGTTGCTAGTTAACTATCCCAAAATTAATAAACTGATGAGTCCTCTGCAAAGCCAAAATACCCATGGTACTACCAACAACCACATAATACACATACCTGAGTGTGACCTCTTTAAAATAAATAGATCCTCACATATCCTAACTACCAGCTGCAGCTTTGGAATGATTTCCAGTTCGTTACCTACCAAATGTACCACCAGGGCTCTAAGGAGACTATTTCCTTCCAAAATAATGCAAACACAATTGCGTGCCATCTAGCCCAACTGTAGCCCCCTTTTGCTGCCCAATGGATATAACACAAGAAAGCATTTGATGACCAAATAACCCACTGTCTTAATGAATTCAATTGGTCTGCCTTCCCTCTCTAAATTTAATACTCTTCCAATGTGTAAAGAATGAATGGAAAATCTCTCTCCTGGAAAATCAACAACCGAAAAGCTGTCCTCATCATATATACAAACTAGTAACACGACATCACCTTGCCCCCTACTGATCAAAATGAAGTCCAGAGAACTCCCAACATGAGACAACAGCAATCTCTTAACCCAATCCACTGGACACAACTAATCATTTCTGTTCTTTCCCAATACTATCTGCCTGCCCTTCCTCAACTGATCATTTTAAATCTACACAGCCAAATGTGCATAGAAGTAAAAACACTGAAAGATCCCACCAAACTAGTGACCCAAACAATTCTGACATCCTAAGAGCTCCATAATACATCCATAAAACAAAAGTCACATACTTTAATCCATGCAAAAAATCCTTCAAAACCTGTCTTGTCAATGTCCATCATCTGTCAGTTTTCACACTATCAAGCCTACCCCAACCCTTCAACATACGAACCACAGTCCAAGATTCAGTAAAGTCACATAACCATGCCACCTGTGCAACTATACTAATCGCAGCTAAGTTCACCTTGACTGACTGAACTGCCTTACCTTGTTCCTAAGCCTGAATCAAATATTGCATCCACAATCCTTCTGACCTATTCCTTCTTCCTCAGGCAGCTGCAACACAAATTTAGCAAAATCTTGCAATGCCCTACCGTACACCTTCCTTTTAAAAGCTGCCCAGGATTCCTGTACCAAGTATCTGATTATTCCAGGCCAACCTAACATACCTCATCTGGCAACACCATTGCTCATACCACTGCCAGATTGTTCGAATGAAAATGAACCCCTTTCACCCACAACATCTCCTGCTAGACCTTCACCACCAGACAAATTGGAAGTAACCCCAAACAAACAACATCATTCCCCCAATCACCCTTCCACCTTGTCAGTCAGCAAGCCACAGACCATTTCCCCTAAATATGCTCCCATCCCAATACTACCTGTTGAATCTGTAAATGATTGCAAATCCCCTTGAACAACCCAATCCACCTGTCAAAAAGCCATACTATTAACTGCTCCAAAAGACAACAACAATGCGAAATCAGCATGGACCAACTTATTAACCCTCACCCAATGATGTTTACTTTTCTCCTCATTCAACAAAAGGAAACAACCTGCAAAAGAAATGAACCAGGTGAACTGACTGACATGCAAAATTCAGGAACCCAAAGGTCTTCATGACATCCTTAATCCACACGTTGTCCTTGTATTTCATCCACTGAATCTTTTCTTTCAAACATGTTACCTTCACATCTGGTAAGCAAAACAAACCATGGCCTACATCCACTAGCAATCCCACCAAAACAATGCCTTGCCTGGGCCTTCTAACTTCTACCTAGCCAATGGAACACCCAGTTCCTCACACATCCCCAAAATCACACACATTCCTTCCAGTGCTCCATCAGGCCCTTCACCTACTCTTGAAAAGTTATCCAGATAACATACCACCTTCTGGCTGCCTACCTGTTGCTGCCAAATCCAATGGAGAGCAGGGCTAAACCTCTCAAAGTCATGCAGGCCACTGAGCATCCCATCAGCATAACCTTGCCAAAGTAAAACTTAAACCCAGCTACTATGCTCAACCATGGCCACAATTCCTCCCAAACTGGTTATAAATGAAAACGGATTCGGTATCTAACTTCACCTATCATGGGTCCGTAAACACCTGAATGACCTGTACTGCATCCTCCAAAGATGCATAAATGACCTTTGCGCCATCTCCCAAAATAAAATACTTCAGTAAATTCTCCTCAGGATAAGACAAATGTTGAATCAAATGAAATTCCCTACCGGCTTCTTAGGAACCAACCCCAACAAAGAAACCTTAAAGCTGTTAAAAGGAAGAATATCAAATGGACTCAATAACCTATTGTCCGCCATTTCTACTTTACCAAGCCTTCCAAAATCTCTTCCTTCCCCTGCAAGGAACAGAGATTCCTACAAATTGAGCCCTTCCTTCCCACCCTTGATTTAATAGAAAATCCCTCAGAAAACCCATCTATTAACATGTCCGCAACTGCTGACTCAGGAAACTACATGAGCAGCTGATGTAATACCTGTACATTAATGAAAAAAATGCACCCCAGTCTTCCCTTTGACCCACAAAAGAACACACCCCTTCTCCACCCCTGAAAATTCCCCCTACCCTTACTACTCTGAAATCCAGGAAATGACAAAGTTAACCCACCCGATTCAGGGTGCTGAAAACTCAAATTAACCAACTGGCCTTCCCATCTGCCACCTGTACAGCTAATGCATACCTGTACACTTCAAACAGATGTGAGAAAACCTACACACCACCCATGAGCAACACCCCACATTAAAGGCCCAGCATACCCCATCCTGACCATCCTCAGCTTACCTTGGCACTGTTAGCGGGGGGGGGGGGGTTATCTACCATAGTGATTAGCCAAAATGTCAGGATGTCTCACATCCCAGTGCAGTGATTGATCCACCGCTTTCAAAACCTTTGAGTGTATCACAACCAGTGCCCCCCTCCCACAGACTCTATGCCTTGCAGATTGTGAAAAAATAAACCAAGAGTGGGAAGGCCAAGGCAGTATCCTTCTCCAACCAAACCACCATGTAATAAATGAAACTTAACACCCAGATGTCTCATATCTCTAGCCACAGTCAACCTGTCATCCTCTGACCCAAGACTGCTAAAGCTGCTAAAGTCTTTACTGTCTGTGGTTTCTGATTCCATCAGACATTGAACCCCATCTACATCCAATAATTTAAAGTATCAACATACTCCCCCTTCCACATCTTTCCTTTAACTAAAAGCAGTAGGTGAGAGGGTCAAAAGACCCCCACTTCCTAGCCCCAGGGCCTGCTTCGCTAATCAATCACCCAACCAGATCCCAAAGTCCGACCCAGCCTCATCTTGTTGTGACTCCACCACACCTGTGGACAACCCCAAACTACCCATAATCAAACCTAAACACGTGCGTCACTCTGGCCCTGGCGTACCTCATCCTCACCTGCCCCCACACTACTCCCAACCTCACCAACTCTGACATGCCTAAATGAGCACCTAACAGTGTATGATTACCTGTGAGCTCATTGCCCATCATTCCAGCAGCCAGAATTTCTACTGTAGCAGCATCCATCACCTGTCGAGTCCACTTCCTACAGACCACTGACTGATGCAAACTCTGCACTTCCACCATTGCAAGAGAAAAGACAACTCTAAATCCTCTGAAAGAGAGGTCTTTTTTTATCACACTTTGGCCATATGCTAGCCTGAAAAGCTGGACCTGCAACCAACAATGAACTCCATTGCCTCCCCCAAGCGAAACAACAACCCATAATTAGCCCTTCAGAAGTTATTCCTTGATCATAGTTTTTATATATCCCTAAACCCTCCCTTCATACCACTCAAATATGTAGATTTGCAGAAAGCCCAGATCTTGTTTCAAACACTCTTCCTGCTCATCACAACCTCCACGATTCCTACTTTGTTTTTTTTTTCTCCCCTTTTCATTAACTCACATACCTCTAAAGCCTAACAGACTATACAAAGTATCAAGAATGTCCAACTCTTGTCTGAGAACTGAAGTCATTACCTAGTAGACAAATAATGAGATGCAGCCGAGTTCCAAACATCATATCCCACATACAAAAGAGCAATATCCAAAACCTACCCTCATTTTGTGCCTTTGTCCCTATATTATGCTAGCCTTTGCCTAGCTTCCTTACCTCATGAGGTTGAGAGGTATGCCGTCCCAAAAGAAAACTTTAGATTTGTCAGCACTCCTTTATAAACCGCATACGAAATGGTTGATCAGAAAGCCTGTCACACATGCCTGCCTGACTAATGGTTAAGCCTCACTATATATGCACAGTGCGCAACCTTTAACAATGGTGCTTCACAGCCTGTGAAAAGCCACCACAGTCTTCTACTCCTCATAGTCAACTTCCCTGTTAAACCAAAAACAAACCACCTGTAACAAGACACTACCAGGTAACCCCAACCAACATCATAATCACTACTCTAATCAGCAATGCAACAAATCTTGAATGGGAAAGTAGTTCATAGCAGGAAAACTAGGCACCTAAGCCAGGAAGCAAAATGTATAAGCAGGCAATTGTAAGGCAGCACTGCAGTACTTCACCCTCTCTTCCCTCTCTGTTTTTTTTAACAACTGCTGCCTACCTGCCATCCCACACATCAAAGACATCAGATCAAGAATATGATGTCCAAGCAAACAACAAAGTCTATTCCATTCTTCCGTAAGATTTTGTGTGCAAAGCCATTCCAAAAAGGCAAGTCAAAGTAGATCAAAATTAAGGAGGAAACACAACCAGGAAACGAGCCTGCACTCCAGAGGATGTAATGACTTTTCTGTTTCCCATATATATATAAAATTGCTCAAAATACTTCAAACTATCATTTTTAACCTCTGGAAGTCCCACCCACAATGTAATAAAATAAGTACCACTGTCACCAGCTAGAAGAAAACTAAGAGCCATTGCTTTCTTAACAAAGGTATTATATTTCACATCCAACCCATACAGTTCGGCTAAAGTAAAAGGGGATAACAGTCCATTTTCTCTCTCTTTGTCTCTCTCTTTTTTTTGCTAGCTGGCCAAGACACATTATGCAATGAATAGTGCAAGTATACTTTTAAACATAAGAAGCAACCCAAGAGCAGGCCACAATGGTGCTCAGCAGCAGCCCACTCATCAGACTCTCCCCCCATGATAGTTAAGAACTCACAGTGCATGAGCAACAAGCAACCATTGTTCATTGGCACCTTGCAGCTCGCAACCACAGCAAACATGCAAACTTCTTACAGATATGTGTGGAGTTCAGGATTGAACTGTAGAGCATGGTGACATAAAGCAGAAATTATACCACTAAGCTATTGTGTGGCTAACTCAGATAAGAAAAGATCTCTCATGCACTTGTGAATCTTCCCTGCAACAGACAAAGCTACTTCTTAACCACTAACACCAATGACAATAAACCATTGTCCACAAACCTGCAAACAACTCTGTGGACCAAAAAACCCTACCACAACAAACTAAAAACAGACATAATAACCAGAAACGGAGCTTCGTACCTGCAACAAGGGGAACGTTAACCATGTAACAAGGAAACCCAAAAACAACTGAAACAATGAGAAAAATGTGCCAAAGACATTAGGAAAGCCCACAAAAAATACTACCCCAAATCTCCCTTAAAATTAACCAACACATATATGAAACTCATGTCAGCAATACCAACTGAAAAACCATGCGTCCCTAACCAAATTCAACCATACCTGGTGAACTCCAAGCCCATGAAGAATGCCAGGCATTATAGTGGGCAAAGTTCTTTGTTTTAGGCTACCATCATTTTTATAATTTACATAAAAATAACTTCCACACACTAGTGTTCAAACTGCAGACTTCACTGTTATATACATATCGATTTGCTTGCAGGGGCACTTCTATATAACAATAAAAACACACTAAAGAGACAGTTGAGTACACTGAGTGAATGGTGACTGTGCACAAATACTAGTTCTAAACTTAAAGTTGCTTAATAACAGTCTCAGTCAAGGGGAATTAAGAAAGGAAGGGAGACCACAGGTGACTTCCTTGAAAGCACGCAGTTCTACTGAAGAAAGACAGAAGGACAGAAATAATGGGAGTAGCAAGTCTAGGAAAAGTGAAGAAATATAAGAGAAATAAATAGTTTGAGTAAGAGAAATGTCAATGTCTGTTAGGCAATAGAGAGAAAAAGCTGACCAGCAGAATGTCTGTGGAGGAGGGTTTACAGATTATAAGGCTATTGCTTACAAACTAGGACTCTGAAACACTTGTCTTAAGACTAGTAAGTATGCAGGCTAAAATAAATGCAGAAGACTGGAGGTCCCTAAGACTGACTTAAAGCACAAGAGCAGAGGTGGTACAAAATTTGTCCAAAATAAATAGAAGTTGAATTGAATGAGTCAGACTGCCTTTTGGATGTTCCAGCTGTGTGTATGTTTTAGGGTTATTGCCTGTGAAACCTGTAACTCCCTTGCACCCTGCTAAAGAGAGACTGGAGGAAGGAATTATCATTTTTTATAAAAAATCTGAGGAGCTTTTCTCCCTGGGCCTCTGCCAAAATGGTTGCAGCTAAACCCAGTTGTATTTTCTCAATAAACAAAAACAAACCTAAAATAACTAAATAAATAAAATAGATAAAAAATTGGTAGTGTCAGAGGTGAGCAGGTAGCACACTCTCTTTTGGTACAGAAGGTTATGGATTATATTCCTATATCAGATAGATCACAGCTGGAACTGCAGTGCAGCATAAGGGGGTGCTGCACTCCTGAGTGTGTCGTCCTTTGGATGAGACATTAAATGGAGGCCCATATGCTTCACTGGGTGGCAGCCCAGGTATATGTAAAATATCCCATGTCACCCAATTAGTATGGGGCTGCTTTGTTATATAAATACTTTCCATCTTTCTTTTATTACTTACACATTCATTATATTTACACGTCATATCATACCTTATACATCACAATAATACACTTTACATGTTTATATTCTTAACTACATGTAAAGCCCATTTTACCCCCTCATCCTTTCCACCATAATCGTTTTTTTATATCACATATTACTTTCCCATCATATTTCTTGTGTTATACAGCAATTCTTTACATCTTCTTTTTCATAAACAGCAAAGAGCAGTCAATACAATTTTATTCCATTTTTGAATGACTTTTACACTCCTTCCCTGATATTTCCCATACAGCACCATGCTCATACCAATGTTTTTAAAATATTTCTAATTATAAACATCTATGAATAATATCCAAAAACCTTCTTTACTATCCACAAAAATAGTGCTGTGATATCTCTTCAGCATTTCAGCTATTACACAGTCTTTGTTCTATCATTTTACATTTCATGTTACTTTTCACTAGCACTTTGTCTAGTTATACATGTCATAGAAATGTACTTCCTTCAAAAAAATATTCAATATTTCCTGCCTTTTCCTTGATGCCTTCTTATATTCATTCCCTATTTTATCCCAAAGAACAATATAATAGTTTGCTTTCATTATTTTTATATGTTTCGTTTCTTTCTATCACTCCTTCATGTATATCAGCTCACTATGCTTTTAATTTAATATTATTTCTCTTCCAAACCTTTTGGTTTTTCTTTCTTACCCACACTCATCCATGCACCTTTAAATCTTTCAAATAAAAATGCCTGGAATTGTCTTTTCATACACTTTTTAAAACCCACAATAAATCTATTGATGCTAAAAAAAGCAATTAGATTTTTTTAAAACTCAATCATCTATTTTCTTTTACATTATAAATTATCCCTCTTTTGATTAGATTCAGCCTTGTTTAATAAAGAAAACTGAAAAAAGATAGCCAATAATTCAGTTCCCATAGATGTTGAAGCATGCATACTACCTAAATATGCTAGCTGTCCTACAATATATGTATTTAACATATATATATATATATATATATATATATATATATATATATATATATACATATATATATATACCTATTTTTCTTAGGGACAAATGAAGCACCATCCACCAACCTTGCAACTTTCATTTTTTTAGAACTTCTCTTCAGTGTCCTATTACTACCTGTCCCCTGCCAAACACAAGACCTAAACCAACAGTCTTGGTTCTGATAAAATGAATTCCTGCTATTTTTAATACATCTCCAAACCCATTCCTTTTTGACTTACTTAACTGTAATTCTACTGTACCTAAAATGTGTTCTGTTCTGTAAATTATTTCTATCATACAATGTTTGTTATTGGCTATTAAGACCAAATCATCTGCATAGGTTAACATTAATGGCAACTTTATCCCTTCCTTAATTTTGATCTACCATCTTCTAACCTTTATCTGCATTTTTGTATAACTGCATTTATTACTATCGCAAACAGCCATGTGCTCAATGGCAACCTTGCTTTGCTCCTCTTCACTATCTTTTTTCGCACCCATCCATTCACCATCACAGACACACAAGAATTTTTATAAGTTGTTTTCACTGTCCTTCCCATCTTTTCTCGTACCTAAATGTTCAGTTTTCCTCATGATCAGTACTATCAAATGCCTTACCCACATCCCATACTGTTCCTTCTCCTTCCCCTTATCTGTACACTCAACCACTTCTTTAACCATCATTAGCATTTCATTTGCTGTGTTACCTTTGACCCCAAATGCCTCTTCATCCAATTTTTCTTTCTTACCACCCATCATTTTTTCAGAGTAATCTTCATAAATATTTGTAGTCAGCATTTTCGCAACACAATTGGTCTCCTTTTTTTTTTTTTGCCTTCCCCCTATTTCCATATATTCCTTACAAATCTCTTCTTTTTTTATAAATACCTCCATCCATTCAGTCAATATTTTCAAAACCAAATCCTGTTTATCATCTGATATTTCTTTATAAAAAAAGTATACCTAATTCAGCTGGACCTGCTGCAAATTCTTCTTCGCCTGTCTTTGTAAATCATCTGTTTCCTCTTGATTCCTATTTCCATTTCTTCCACTACCTCCTTTTTCATCTTCTGTACTTTCCATAAATTCCGTGTCACATTTTTTCTCATACATACATATTCTGTACATACCTTTTTACTATATCCATAATTTCCTCATTTATATTTTAACTGCCCTTTTTCATCCTTCCCTATATTCATTTTCTCTCATTGCATAGCAATTTCTTACCCAAAAATGTGGAAACTTCTTCTTTTCTCCGTTTCATATAATACTTTCATCTAAATATTTTTATTTTTGTTATATTCATATAATTTCTTTTCTTCTTCAAGACTTGTCCCTGCCCATTTCTCTACTATTCTTTCACAAATTTATTTTGCTTATCATTTATATATATATATATATATATATATATATATATATATATATAATATTTTTCCTTCTTCCATTGCCCTAGGTCTAATTTTAAGTATATTGTTTACAATTTTCTTTATACTCCATTCATCATTTTGTCAATCTGCCATAAATCTCCTCCATTCTCATATGCTCTTCACAATGTTGCCCCATTTCTTTTTAGGAAATTCCACTCCTGCAAATTTTCCTGTCAGTCTTTTTAACCCTTTTCCTTTTTTATTATACTTTCATTTGCTCCTATTATTGCTCATACAGCTATATGATCTGAGAACTTTGCTTCTCTAATTTCATGTTTTATTTCTTTCATGTCATTGGTAAACAAAATACAGTCAACCCTGCTTTAAGTAGCCCCATTTCATAGGTATATTCTCTCCATTTACCTATTCTTAACCTACCATTATTTACAACCTCTCTTGACATTTTTGCATCTTGTGCTATTTTTTCGTTCACCTTTCTTACATTCTATGTTCTATGTCATATTTTGGTAATAATCCACGTTGTCAGGCAATTTCCATTGGAGCAAGTGAGACTACAGTATCTAAGACAACCGGGGTTTGTGACACCCAGGACACACTGCAAGCCAGAGAACCTGGTTTTGCTAGCTCAGATTTGCAGTCAGTTGCCCCCCTCCCTTTACAGCTACAACTGCCCGAACTGATGAAAATGAACAGACAAAAGGGAGAGGGTGCTCACACAGTCTGAACATATTTAGTTGAAAGAGACTGTAGGTGTCAGTGCAATTGGAATAAGGGGCAGCTGTAAGGAGCAAGATTCCACAAGCCTAGTTGTCAATATATCCTCCCTGCCTCTGAGTAATAAACAGCATTAGGTACTCAATAATGGTCTTTCTTTCATTCTTGCTAGAGGCCCATCCTTACATGAGGTCCTCATTGACTTAAGACTCTTTGTTTGTAAAATCTGGCTTAGGATTCTTTATGGCAATAACACTTATGAGCATGTTGGCTGTAGGATGCCTAGCCAGTTTGTTCTGACCAAAGCTTTGTGAATGTGACATTTATGAGTTCATGAGACAGAAACATCAAAAGATGTTTCATGACTTTACGGACATTCAGTTTAAAGTGCTTTTTGAGCTGATTTCAAAGGAGCATGTTTATGTGCGCTCTGCAGCTAAAGTTGGTGCCATTTTGCTTATGGATACTATCAAGTATCTTGAAAGTATGCTTTTAATGTTAAATTATGTGGATACTTATGCTGAATGCCAAAAATGTGACATTTCTAAGTTTATTCAGCGTGTACGTAGTAGCATTCTTGAGCTGTTAATGGAAGGTGTAATAAGGAGAGATTTGTATGTTTATCTCATGGTTGAATTGCCTGTTATTCTGATACTCTGTGGCCTTTCTAAGATTCACAAGTGTCTGGATGGCCCACCCATGACACCCATTGTTTCAGGCCATGGGTGGGTGACTGAACCCTTTAGCAATTTTCTTTGAAAAGCAGTTATGTCTTATTATTGATAAGAGAAATACTGTACTTAGAGACACTAAGCATTTTTTGATGCAACAGTTTGACTTGTCCTGCAGAAACAGTATAAATGATGTTATATTGGTAACCATGGATGTAGTATCCCCTTTTTACTGTAATTCCTAATGAGGTAGGAATGGACTTTATTAAGCTGTTTTTGTCTAAGAACTCTGATTATTCCACAGGTCAGATACACCTGATATGTTCATTGCTTAACATTATACTTAGTAATAATGTCTTCATGTTTCGTGACAGCTATTACCATCAGAAAGTCTGGGTGGCCATGGGACCATATGTGCAAACAGTTATGCCAACATGGTGCTCGCATATTAGGAGTCTCTGTATGTTTGAGACAGAAATAATTTCTTTTTGCAGTACATCTTATATTATGTATGTTTTGTGGGTGATGTGTTCTTCATTTGGACTGGCTCAATGGAAACCCTGAATGAATTTGTGGACTATTTACATCAGACTACTGTTTTTTTTTTTTTTTAATTTCATATCTAAGCATTCCCAATCCTTGATAGATTTTTTTCATGTTTGCATGTTGAGTACCCCAGATGGTTTTGACACTCAACTTCATAGTAAATCACCAAATGCACAAAAAAAGCATACTCTGAGAAGAAACAAAAACTGTATAAACCAACACACCTCGTGGAACCAGACCTGATACGAAAAGAAGAGTCCAAAGTAAAAGTATTCCGTTTATTCACAGCCACAAAATAAGTCAAGCGCTTTCATCCGCCACACTGCCGGACTTTATTAAAACAGATAACATCCAGTCACAAAGTGCTTTTATCCTTGAATTAATTAGCATCAATAAGTACTTAAATAATTCAATTATCCAATAAAAGTGTTCATGAACTTTTTAAAACATTCAAGTAGTCATTCTAAAATCACACTATAGTAGTTGTTACCATTTTAAATGAAAATAATTATTAATATGAATATTAAATGACTATTAATATGAATATAAAACAAACATATATTATTCAAAAACTTTCTATAAAATCATTCACAGTTCATAGTTTAGTCACTCTTTCTTTAAATATAGGTACAAGGAAAACATGGTCAGTCATGTGTACAAAGTTATTTGTCAAGACTGTTACATGTTCTACGTGGGGAAAACAGAGAGACCCCTACGTAAAAGAATATATGAACATTTATATTCTATTGAGACACACAATACTAACAATGTGTTATATAAGCATACACACTCTTGTGGGGTTAGGCAAGGATTTTGTTTTGGTATCTTGGAAATTATTAAGAAGGATATTAGAGGGGGGGACTGGTCAAATAACATATATAGAAGTGAGTATAGATGGCAGATTTTGCTAAATGCCACCCACCCTCCAGGTCTGAATAGCCATGTTTCCCTTGTAACTATACTTAAAGAAAGAGCGGCTAAACTATGAACTGTGAAAGTTTTTATAGAATGTTTTTGAATAATATATGTTTGTTTTGTATTCATATTAGTAATAATTTAATATTCATATTAATTATTTTCATTTAAAATGGTAACAACTAATATACTGTGATTTTAGAATGACTACTTGAATGTTTTAAAAAGTTAATGAACAGTTTTATTGGATAATTGAATTATTTAAGTACTTAATTGATGTTAATTAATTCAAGGATAAAAGCACTTTGTGACTGGATGTTATCTGTTTTAATAAAGTCCTGTAGTGTGGCAGACGAAAGCACTTGACTTACTTTGTGGCTGTGAATAAACGGAAGAATTTTACTTTGGACTCTTCTTTTGGTATCAGGTCTGGTTTTACGAGGTGTGTTGGTTTATAGTAAATCATGTAAGAATGAGCACACTGTACTATCAGAGTATGTATCCCAAATATGTAAAGTGTAATGTTCGGAAAGGGCAATTTTATAGACATGCAAGACTGAACAGACATGATGAGAATAGGCTCTTCTCCTTCTTTGATATCTTGAGTGAGGACTTTCTCTCTACGGGGTACTCTGAACATGAAATAGCGATGATGCACCATGAGGTTCTATCACATAGAAATGATTTGGTTAGACCTATTTTTCTAATGTTTCTGTTGACACTGTGGTTAGATAGAACAATAACGGAAATGATTTTAGAATGTGTGTCACTTACTCAAATGATATTCAACTTATCTATGACATCATTAGGAAGCACTGATATATTTTGACTACTGATACCAGATGCAGGGACGTCCTTGGTGAAGTACAATGCTTTTGGTAAAGAAATAATAGTTCTGTTAAGAAACCGATTTGCTATAAATTTCTGGTTAGCAGTAAATCCTGCATTTCTGTTAGGAAAGGGGTACATCCATGCAGATTATGTACCAAGTATAAATATGTAAAAACTGAAGATACATTTGTATATCCTGCTACTGGACATACCTTTAAATTCAATTTTTATGCTGACTGTACTAGTAACAACCTGGTCTACCTGGCTGTTTCTGATCAGTGTGGATGTTACTATGTTAGGAAGATGAATTGAATGTTGAAGAATCGTATTGGGGAACATTTGTATGAATGAAGCAAATGTGATAGTAGGAATACTTTGTTAAAACAACACTGGTATTGAACACTCCTTTAAATTTTTATTTTTGGACCTGTTGACTGTAGGAGCTAGAGGAGGTAATATTAAGACAAAAACACAATGCTTGGAAGTTCAATGGATATTAATTTTGCAATCTGCTAAAGGGAAAGGATTAAATGAGTATATACCTTTAAAACCCTTGCTGAGATCACGTGATTTCAACAGATCATTTTGAACTTTCTTAACTGTATTTAAGAACTGTTTGTTATTTTGTTTTTAGATCTGATGAAGCACCTTTGGTGTGAAAGTGCTCATCTGTTATATATATTGTTATTGTTTTTACTTTTGTGAAATTAAACAAGTGATTTATATAGTGCTGTGTTAGTTGTTTTTTTTTATTTTATTTGATGGTCATAAGCATGTTTCATAATGCCCACTATGCTACACTTCTGTCAAAGAAGCCAGTATAACTTGCACTTGTGTCACTGATTCCTCAATACTGTACTAATGATGACAGCTAATATATGTGAAAATTGTATTTCTTGATATTTGGAGAAATCTCTGATGTACAGTGTAAGTATATCATGCAGCATTCTCCATAGCCTACAAGTGCCACAACATGCATCAAGTATTATATGTGCAATTTTTCACTGTAATGTAGTAATTATCATTGCCCTTAGCTGTGGACTACATGCTGTCTATTCACCTGTGTAGCTACATATGATGCACAAGCCTACCGTAGGGGTTGCCCTGCTACTGCTGTCTGCTGGCCCCATCCCTTTGTTAACTGGTAGGAATGAACAATACACAGAGCTGCACTGCCACTATTGCTGACTGGTTGTGGCAGTTGCACATCAGAACGATGCATGATCATGCTGTACAAAACACAGCAAACAGTAAATATCCTGTATGTAATAGCACGGTCATACTGAAGAGCTCCCTAAGACTTGTCTAGACAAAGGAAATAGGCTTTGAGCAGGCTGAATGCCCATACAATGACTATCCATGGCTGGGAGAGGTCAGTGTGGGAGCACTCCTCAGCAACTATCTGGGGGTTATGGACTAGTGTCATTAGTTAAGGTTTGAGTGGGTAGTCTATTTTACCTATGAAACAAAACAAGAAGGTGCAACATAACAAAAATGGGGGTAATTATTGAAAAACTACCTATGCCACACTATAGCTACGGAAATCACTAATGTTAGAAACAGTACTAATTGTCTGCACTTGCTAACTAAACTAGGTGACCATGAAGAATACTATCATGCAAGAAGATGTGCAACAGTCAGCTTGTGTGCTAAATATGAGAATTCTGGACACTACGAGAATGTTGGGCCAACATGGTGGTGATGCACCACAATACCTAGCAGTTGATGGAATGGTTACCCTTCCTGTTCTGCTTTAGCTGTGCCCTGTGGTTCATTGGGGTGATAATAGCAACATGAGTGCAATCCATCTCATGAAAGCATGCCATTCCATAGAAGGGGGTATGGTTCTGGCTTGATCCATAGGTGAT
Organism: Protopterus annectens; assembly: GCF_019279795.1. NCBI lineage: Eukaryota > Metazoa > Chordata > Ceratodontiformes > Protopteridae > Protopterus > Protopterus annectens. Next base: position 127,533,126 of record NC_056731.1, on the reverse strand, counting down.
ACATGGAAATAGATTTACTGATCCTCATTTATGAAGAGTATGTTGAGGAACTGCTGAGGTATCCTTGAGGCTGAAGCCTGTGAGATGCTGAACATGTCTCCAGATTTTTTCTGGTAGGTCCACTTGGCAATTGTAATGAGGGCTATACATACTTTGGTATCCACAGGTAAAGGAAGGTTATTCATTTCCCCATCCCCATCTTTGGGCCATAAAAACTCATCAAAGCTCGTGCTATGTCCCTGCCCACTCTGAACCTGTCTAAGATTTCCTGATCAGTAAAGTTTAGATGGATTATCCTTTGTCTATATCTCTGTCTTCTCTGCCAGTAAGCACAATAGTGTACATCTGGGTTTGGTGTGGCCAAAATGAGCACCTCAGAACAGGAGAACAGCTAAGCTAGCATCTCTGAGGATTGCAAAATTGATGGAATAGGTTTGCCACCACATTTTATAAGCATTATTCACACTTAATATGCTAATGGTGGTGTAATGACATGGTAATGAGTAACACTGTTAAAATGAGTGTCTCTGTGAATAGAAATCAAGGAAAACAATGTGGAGGAGTGTGTGTGTGTGTGTGTGTGTGTGTGTGTGTGTGTGTGTGTGTGTGTGTGTGTGTGTGTGTGTGTGTGTGTGTGTGTGTGTGTGTGTGAGTGACTAGAGGCACATGCTCCAGACGTAATGACCAAGATAAAATTCTGGACTTACAGGATGCAAACTGCAGAACTATGTATGGATTACCCTTATATTTAACCTGATGCACTCATTGCTGGTAGACACAGTGTTGTGCATCATCACCTATGGAAGTGGTGCGTCATCCACTCATGCCCAACATTTCATGCCCACCACAACATTAAAGTTGCAGACCATTACTGTGTGGCTAGAGTCATCATGCCTTTACTGTTCCTGATTTGTTGTCCACATTTGCAGGCTCATGAAATGTTTGATGTGCCTGTGTCTGCAGATTCAGAAGGATGTGTCTCTTTGACAATACTATCTACATGGACCTTTCAGTGAATAATTATGCCTCCCAGACATTTGTCTCAAGGATAGTGCACCTGTTTCTTGATGCCATGCTATAGCATATGGGAAAGCATACGTGGTTTTTATGTACCACATAGCAGGCAGCCACCACCATGTGGGCTTTTTATAACATAGCCCATTTCTGCATTTCTGTAAGGTACTGAGGGTCATAGACTGCATCCCATTGTAATAAAGTTCATAAACAAAAATTGTAACAAAAGTTCTGAGCCATCATAAACAGTACTGTCCAACCAGGTACATCACCAACTCCTCATCCAAACATCAACACCATCTCTATAAACATAGCCATCCAATTCAATGAGTTCTTTACCAACTCTATACTAAAGCTGTCAACAGATCCACCCTCCTCAACCCCCACTATACTATATAACCCATCAAATAATGCCAACTCCTTCACCCTTCAACCTGTACCAACTTACACCATCTATAGACACCTAACCAAACATAAACCCACCAACCTAGCAGTAGACAAACTACCTGCCAAATTCCTACAAATAGCCACGAAAGCCTCAGAACAAAATGTGCCACTTCTCTGGAAAATCTCCTACATTATACCAATACACAAAGGGGGCACCTCCACTGACCCAACAAACTACCGCCCTATAGCTATACTTTCCCCACTGGCTAAAATACTGGAAAAATGTATCCACATCCAGATCCTAACATATCTCCTCTCCAACAATCTTCTTACAGACACTCAACACGGATTCTGACCCAGCCATAGCACTACCACTGCACTCATCCATTTTAGTAACCTAGTAAACATGTAATGCAACAACGGCCAACTAGTGTCTGCAGTTTTCCTTGACTTATCAAAGGCATTTGATACAGTCTCCCATACAAAACTTCTAACATCACTCTCAGAATTAAAACTAACTACTCCCACTCTATTATGGTTTCAAGACTATCTCTCCCAACACCATCAAGCTGCTCAGTGGAAAAACTCCCTTTCCCCCTACTTCCTGTAAAACTAGGAGTACCCCAAGGATCAATCCTAAGACCCCTACTTTTCACTATATTTACAAACAATATTTACAAAGCCACCCCTCTAGCAAACCTGGTTCAATACACTGATGACTCCACCTTAATCTGTTCTGCCCCCACCCTCCAACAACTTTACATCAAGGCTGAAGAAGCCTTCACATCCATCAAAACCTGACTAACAAACTCACAGCTAATATTAAATCCTAAAAAGACCCAACTTATGCACTTCCATCCTTCCAAAGTAGCAGTACCTACTGCCCCATTCTCTATTTCTGCATCAGATAATACCCCTATCACTCCCATCACACAAACCAAATTACTAGGGGTCAGTATTGACAATAATATGAAATTTGACAAACACATAGCTCATAATATAACCAGAATTAACAAAAAACTAAGTACTGTTTACAGATGTAAAAACTTCCTAACCAGCAACAGCAAAGTTACCCTAGCTCATACCCATCTTCTCTCTATCTTACTGTATGCTTCTCCTGTCCTAATTAATCTAAAGAAAAGTGATTTAAGCAGGCTATCAGTATGCTACAACAAAATAGCAAAATTCACCACAAACTCCTCCTATCGTACCCACCACTATCAGGCCCTAAAACAGCTTTCCTGGCTGGAATTCCCTAACATCTTAGCTCTAAACCATCTTCTTCTAGCTCACCAAATACTGTACCAACCTGACAAAACTCCAGCCTTACAAAACCTGATCACCTTCTACTGCAATAACTGAGAACTTAGATCCACTAACAAAGCACTAATCGCAATCTCCAAAAGCCATTACAGCTCTGGTGACTCCCTGTATTCTAGCAACATTGCCAAGACTTGGAACTCCCTACCACTACAAATAAGGATACAACCAAACAAAACCATCTTCAAAAAACAGCTTATTTCCCACCTAAACAACTCCTGGACATGCAACTGCCTAGCACCTGGCTGACATATTCTAACAACTTTCCCCTACCCACTATCCAACCTCTTCTTTAAAACTCTCACAAATGCACTCTGTATTATCACACGTTACTTACCATCTCACTGCCGCCTACTCCCCAGTGTCCTATCTATACTCACTAACTCTCCCCTAGACTAAGTTGAAAAGCTTTCCCTAAAAATGTCAATGAACCTCATATGAACTTGTCTATATTCTCCTCCTTTGACAAATTGGCTAGTATTTTTAGTTTTTCCTTTCTTCTCTTATCTTTATTACATCTTTAAGGTTATCTGGCTAGTATTTTTTAGTTTTTCCTTTATTCTCTTATCTGTGTTACATCTTCAAGGTTATCTGGTCTAGTATTTTTTTTTAGTTTTTCCTTTCTTGTCTTATCTACAGTATATCTTCAGGATTATCTCTACTAAACATACTATATGGACAACAGTCATATGCTACTACCTGCTATACTTTTAACTGTACGTTTAAACCACTATGCTTATGTAAATATCTTATGCAATCATATGTTATTATCTGATATATTTTATAACTGTATGTGTAAACCACAATGTTCATGTAAATATCTTATGTATACTATGTTAGTAATTGTTCTGGAGCTTTTCTCCCTGGGCCTCTGCTGAAAATGGACAGCTCTGTCCAGTCGGACATCCTCGGTAAACAAATGTAAAATAAATAAATAAATAAAATAAAAATAAATAAAAGCTTCACATAAGTAACAGGGAAAAAGATATATTAACTGCAAGGTGGCCTGTAATTCCTATTAGGGGTTTGTGCAGGATGATTTTTTTACCCAAGACCATCTTATTGGTGACGCTGGATACACTATGGAGTCACAGTTAATGAGACCTACCCAAAATCTACCAACTATGCAGACAATTACTACAGCTATACAATATCACAATCATGGGTATATTTTAAGCATCTGTTTGGCATGTTGAATGCCTGCTTCCAATGCCTGGATGTCTCGGGGGGTGGCATGGGGGTGGTGCTCTGCAGTATGACCCTTACAAATGTAGTAAGATATTTTCAGTCTGTGCTATGATATACACTACAATTTTAAGGTCAATACACACACAGACAAACACATTTGAGGAAAAAGTTCCACATCAGGCAGAGTAGGAGCAGCCTGATTAAGAGTTTTTGGGAGAAGCTGGTGACAGGAAGGACTATGCCAGGTTAAAGTGGGCACAGTCTGCCAAGGCACTAGGTAAAAGGCAGTGGTTGGTTCACAACTATTAGAGCAGTATACAGTAAAGTAAAAGCAGTGCATGCAAACCTTTACCCCTTCTGTGCTCTGCCATGCATAGACAGGCCACACTGTTCAATACGCATAGGCTGCCCAAGTAACATAGTACAGATGGCAGGACACAGTTATCATCATTTGCAGAGGTGGGGAGGGTCACGATATCATATGGTTGAAAATAATTTGGTGTTGATGGTTTCAAATACAAGGGTACTAGGGCGCAGTGAACAGGGATGGGGTGTCATTGCCATTGTTTTGTCTGTGTGTGTGTGTGTGTGTGTGTGTGTGTGTGTGTGTGTGTGTGTGTGTGTGTGTGTATCTGCACGTGTGTGTGAGTGGGTGTATATATGTGCGTGTGTGTTCTTTTGTGTGTATTTGTGTGTGTGTGCATGTGTACTTGTGTGTGTGTGTGTGTGTGTGTGTGTGTGTGTGTGTGTGTGTGTGTGTGTGTGTGTGTGTGAACGTGTGTGTTTGTGTGTGTGCGTGACTGCGCATGTGCATGTGCGCGAGTGTGTGCGTGGCGCGTGTGTGTGTGTGTGTGTGTGTGTGTGTGTGTGTGTGTGTGTGTGTGTGTGTGTGTGTATGTGTTACAGGACTGCAGTGAGATCTTACAGACAGGTTAGGGGCATCCACAGGAGATGTGTGTGCAAACCATGCATGCCACTGTCTATGGGAGCACCCACTCCTGTGAGAGTCACAAGCACTACCAACACCTTGTCCAGAGGCATACCTCTCAACTGTACAGATTTTCGAAGAATGCCCAGATTCTTGCCTCATATTTTTGGTATGTTTCTTATTAAATTGTGTTTTTTGGCACATTGTTGGTAAATCATTGAGGGTTGAAGTCAGAAAATAATGACAGGCATTTAGGTTTCAAGCTTCATACCCTTCAGAAAATTCATGCTAAAGCAAAATCTGTTATTCTCTCAATTTTCTAAGTTTGTAAGAGCAATATTTAAAAAGTGTCCCTATTTTTAGGCCTTTGTCTCCCCTTTATTTATGGCTTTGTCCAGATTTCCAAGGTATGACTTGCATCCTTATGTGCAAAGGTATACTCACACTGCTTGAAACACTTCACAGTGCTCTACATGAGTTCAGGTGTAACTTACAATATTAATAAACATTTCTGTAAACACAGCAGTAATGCAGACTTAAGTAGACATTCCATGGGCATGAGCAAGTACTGAAAACATTTGAAGTGCACTCTTACATGATAAACAGTAAGATAACTTGCTTCCTATTTTCCACAAGGCTAGAAGACTGCTTACTTGTAATCTTCCATAGCAGAATGTGGATCATGGCATCTGCCAGGGTCTATATTGTGCAGAACATAAAGGTTCTAGTAAGGCAGTTAAGCTAATTAGGCATCAAGTATGGCAACTAATGAATGCTTCTGAACAGTTGTTATTACATGTCATACTGGGGTTCTAAGTCAATCTGAGTCTCTGTGAAGCACACTGAACATGATTGGGTGATTCAATGACCTTTATGAGGAGGAGTAGAAATATACTTTTGTATGCTATAGAGAAGCTAAAGTGTGAAATGCTCTCACAGTTATGCAGTGCTCACTTACTATACATGTTTCATGCCATTGTTCACAACATGACACCACTCTGCCATGCCAGCATTTTGTGCACTACACAATGGTCACACCACAATAGCTCACATTAACAAGGTGCCCTGTGGTGCATGGCACCTGCCAAATAAATAGACAGACATGACTGTCAGAGACCAGTTCTCTGGAATGCAACCTGGTTAGTATCCATGCCTCCCAAGTGCACCAACTTTGACAGTGCCCCTGGTGGTGGAGCAAGGAAATGCACGCTTCCCTTTATTTGCTGCATATGGACCACCAGAAGTGCATGGCTGAGACTTATATGAGGGTTTTCAATATAAGATGGATACCTGGTACAATCTGATTACACTGGTGAGCAGAGCAGGCACCACTACAGTGACTTGAAGAGGTGCCATCATGACCTTCTCTGGAGGGAAGAAGGAAACAGAGTAAGGGCAGCCAGGATGTGTCATAAATAGTCTGTCTTCTCTGCAGAGTCATATTAATTTTCTGATTTGCAAATGTGTTTATTATAACCATATAACTCAATGATCCTTTTTTTTCTTCCAGTTCAGGAGATTATATTGGAAAACAGACTTCTGTACTGGTGGCAAATAGAAAGTCTTTCTAGGTGTAGAGGTGCATGTTATTTGTTTTCATTTGGCTATTATAATTTCATTCAGAGTGTCTTAGATGTATTTTCTTAATGTAATCATTGTGAGAGAGTGTGGCCCTGTAAGGTCCAACAATTTTAGTATTCGAAGTATGTTACAGAGTTAGACAGCTTATAAGCATGTGTGCCCTTTGCGTTATTTTTATACACATGCTAGATTCAGATTTCTCACTGAAAATAAATATAGCAAGATAGAGATACACAGCATCACCCTGGTAAACCTGCTGTTTATAGGCACAGCATTATCAAATATTAGTATTGGTCTGTACAGCACAGATTCAGGTGTCCCACTATGACTTTGTTTATAAGTAGAAAATATTGTCTTATGTAATACGTTTTTTTTTCAGATTAAAATCCTTTTAATAATTTAATGTAATCTGACTTACATATACACATACACACTATATATATATATATATATATATATATATATATATATATATATATATATATATATATATATATATATATATATATATATATATTATAGCTGCAGTGGGTTACCTACACATAATCTAACCAGTTATACTAGGGAAGGTTTATGTCCTTTCACTACTGCTGTGCAATCTCAGAGTTGTTATTTATAATTAGCAGGAGGTGCGGGGAAGTTGTCCCTACAAAAGCATTGACAAAATGTGACTTGATTATGTCAGATTTTTCAGTGGTTTTCTATTATGTTAAATTCTGTCACATTTTTCAGTGTTTTTGCAGGGAGGTAAGCCATCCTGCACCCCCCACACCCTGCTAATTACATCTACCACCCTGAGGCCATACAACAATGGGGAAAAGGCATATACCTTTCCCTAGTATAACTTCCATTTTGTGAGTATTTTATGTTTAGATATTCTGCAGTTTAGATATTTTACAATTTTGATATAGTTTAGATATTTTGCTGTCATTTTTTTGGCTGTTGATCAAATGGTGGTTTGATTATGTGTAGGTAACCCATATATAGATATAAATATAGTTATAGTTATAGTTATAGATATAGATATAGATATAGATATAGATATAGATATAGATATAGATATAGATATAGATATACATATGAGCTGATCCGCATTCTGGGGGTTGTCTGAAATTTTGGAGGCCCATATAAGTGTTTTCCAAGAATGTCTATCTTGGTGTTAGAAATGGAACTATGATCTGTTTGAATGATTATTTTAGCATACTTTGTCATATGAAGCCACAGCTATTCATGTATATTTTGGAACCCATGATAGATAAAATAGAGTTGTGTAAGTTAAACTTACCATACTAGGAGATGTTTGAATGATCACTGCTGCAGTATCCTTAGCTAAATGGGTTATATCCTGCTAAGGATATAACAGCTGGTCAACTTCCAAAGCTTCAGGACACCTTCCATGCACCCAAACTGTCAAGCAGCTTGAGATGAGCTGACTAAAAGACAACACTGGGGGTGAAGCCCTTCAGATTTTTCCTGTCAAAAGAGAGAAGGAAGCTAAGACCTGAAAGTACAATTCTAGGAATAACAAAAAATAAATGTCCATACCCTGGCATAAAAAAAAACAAGCCAAAAAACAAAGGGGATGGGGGTAGGGAATGGCTAGTGCAGCAGTGATCATTCGAACATCTGTGTTATGGTTAAGTTTAACTTACATAATTGTACTATGTTCTTCATATTGATAATTACTGCAGTAGCCCTAGCTATATGGGTACATTACAATAGATAGCTATTGAGAGGTGGAAGAAGAAGGATCCAGGAGCCCCTAGAGAATGATCCCAGCAAAGCTTGATTTAGACCTAGCAAAGGAATCAAGCTTATAGTGCTTTGTAAAAGTATGTTCAAAGGACCAAGTAGCAGCTACTAGAACACTTCTAGAATCTAACCCATTCAAAAAAGCCATAGATGAAGGCAAGGCACTGGTAGAGTGGGCCTTGACCCTGCCTGAAACAGATGTGGCACACTGAGTATAACAAAAGATAACAGTCTTAGACAACTGTTTGGAAATAGTCTGTTTTGACACAAGTTGTCCCTTCTTCTCATCTTCCCAAGAAATGAACAATTGATCCAAAGATTTTAAAAATGTAGTTGTGTCAAAATAGCACCTGAGTTGTCTGTGGACATCCAAGGTAAGGAGTATCCTTTCTCCTTCGTTTCTGGTTCAGGAAAGAAAATGAGGAGATGGATAGTGTGGCTTCAAGTAAACTTGGATACCACTTTAGGCATGAAAGTAGGATTAGTGCTCAAAGAAACCAATTCCCTATGGAAAATGAGGTAGGGTTGACTCACCACAAGAGCTTGCAACTCAGATACCCTTTTTGTAGAGGTCAGAGCAATCAGGAAATATCAAATCAGCCACATTATCTGGTTCAAATGGAGCAAGTGTTAGCTTCTCTAACACAAAATTAAGATCCCGAGGAGGCCTCTTTCAAGAACATTTTGACATGATACTGCCTTGAAAAGGAGGATCCATGGGAAGACATGCTGGAATGGCCAGCAAATGAACCTTGACAGTGGAATAAGAAAGGCCACAGGATAGTAACTCACACAAACACTGTAAAACCACTGAACAACTAGCTATGAATGGGTGCTGGTTATGTTTGGCACCAACTAGAAAACCTTTTCCATTTGCTAATATATGATTTTCTAGTAGCAGGCTTTCTTGACTCCATTAGTACCTGCTGCACATCCTCAGTAAATAGATGCCTAAAGGGAATTAAGACACTATCATACAGAAAGTCGATTGAAGATAATTGATGATGGGGTGTATCAAACACCCCCTGTTCTTGTGTGAGTAGATTCATTCTGTGAGGAAGCTTGTTGTTGTTGACACTGGGCATTTCCAAAAGAAGGGGAACCATGGCTGTCTGGGCCAGAAGGGAGTCACCACAGTGATCTTGGGTAATTTCTTCTGAATCTTCAGAAGTTATTGAAAAGGGTGGAAAGACACAGGAACAATCTTCTCCAAAGAAAGGAAAAGAAAAGGCATCTGTCTTGTAGGCTTTCTTGCATAGCATCCTGAAACAGAATCTTGTCAGCTGACTATTCAGAGAGGTGGCAAAGAGGTTTATATTTTAGGAACTCCGTATAGATGGATCAAATCTTGGAAGACCTCCAATTTAGTTTTTATTTGTGAGGGTCTACCCTGGTTTTGCTCAGCTTGTCAGACGCATAACTTTGCTCTGACAGAATGTAAGTCACCTGTAAAGTAAGACTGTGCTATAAAGCTACCTCCCAAACTAACATGGCTAGCCTGCAAAGAGGATAAGACCTGATAACCCCTCGCTCTTTGAAGTGCCATATGACTGTGGTATTGTCTGTGATCATTTGAAGAGGTCACAGGGACTAAAGATAGTTTTGAGGATTGAGTGCCTTAATCAGGGCAAGCATCTCCTTAATACTTATGTGCTTGCGGCTGTCCTTGGTGTCTCACACCCCTTGCAATTTTATCCCTCCCAAAACTACTCCCCAAGCAAAGTCCAAAGCATCTGTGGTGATTTACTGCTTTAGAGCAGGGATGGAGAAGGGGTGACTTGGATTTTAGTATATCTGTGTCTTCACCAAAACATTTCTCTTTTGACAAACCCCAGAACTGGGATCTGAATAGATAAAGGATGTTGATGCTGGGACCAAAGAGATTTCAGATACCACTATATGTTTCTCATTTGGAGTCTTGCAAGGAGTATCATGATACTTCTAGATGCCATGAGACCCAAAGTTCTGAGGTATTCCCTCACAGTGACTAAAGTCTGAGTGGAAAACTTTAGAAGTAGATCTGGATAAAGACCTTTTCTTTTCATGTGGAAGAAAAGCTCTTTGAACTGAGGTGCCTAGTTGACAACCCAGGAACACATTCCTTTGTGAGGGAGTCAAGAAAGACTTTTGGATGTTCTCTAGGAATCCTGGCTTGTGCAAGAGATTTCTCACCCAAGACAGAAACTTCTGACATTTTGAAAAAGACTCTGCAAAGATAAGCAAGTTGCCTAAATATGGAAAAATTCGGATACCCTGTATCCTGCAATTAGCTATAATTGAAGCCAGACTTTGTGAACACTCTTGGTGCAATGGATAGTACAAAGGGTAAGGCAGATAACTGATGTGATCCAGACACACAAAACCTTAAGAAATGCCTAAAGTCTGGATGAATAGGGTTATGATGACAAGCACCTTTTAAGCCTAGTTTTGTCAGGAAACTTGAACGAGGAAGAAGGGATAACAGGTTGTGAAGTGACATAATTTTTATTTTGAGCACAATCACAAACAGGTATAGAAAATAACTTTTTTTTTTTTTTGGCTAAAAGAACATCCTTGAAGAAAACCACTTCCCCACCTGGGAAGGAGGAACTGGTTCTATCATGTCTTGGGATAGCATGCGATGAAGAACGGGAGGAATCAAAAGACTCTGGTCTGCAGGATGAGGAATAACTCCTAGAAAGGAGGAATTTCCTCCCACTGCCATCTGTAACCCTATTGAATTATTTTCTGAACCCATTTGTCTGAAACAATCTGTTGCCAAAGAGAAAAATGGAGAGTCAGATTTTCTGGAACAGAATAGGCGCCAGGGTGGGAGGGGGCACTATTTCTTTGAATAGTCATTCAGATTTCTTGGACCATCCTTTGTTTTGGGAGATGTGAGACTGATTTTTGGAACTCTCTTGTCACTTCTTAAACATCTGTTTACCTGAACTCTTTTGAGACTGTTTAATATGTTTTTTTTTTTGTTTGTTTGTTTTTGTTTTTGTTGCCAAAATTGGATGAGAAGCAAGAAAATATCTTGGATAATTTGGAAAAGGAAGGCTGAAAAACCATAGATTCCCTGGATCAGCTTGCCCTTTTATAACATGTTTTAATAACCTCTGCTGCAGAGGGGCCAAACACTAACTCTCTATCTAAGGGAGAATTTAAAGGCTCTTTTTTTAAATCATCTGGCAGGTTCTGAGAATGTATACAAGCAAACCTCCTTATAACAGTACCAGTGATCATAATCCTGGAAGAAGTAAGAAAAGAATCATGCACACTGCAAACAACGAGTAGTGACCTGTACAATAAAAAAAAAAGTTATTTAAAGCAGTTTTTTTTTCACAAGGAATAACTGTAGACAAAACATTCCTCATACTTTGATAATATATCAGAACTAACTATAACATATAAGCCTGACAATTTCAAATTCTGAAAATCAAAGTTGCAGACTTATACACATTTTCCCCATACCTCTAAATACATTTCCTAACTCTATTAGAAAGAGAAGGATTGGAATTAACTAAGTACTTAGCAACACTGGATTCAAGTAAGACTATGGTTGCTGGGTCAGGTTTGGGAATAGTGCATAAACATTTAAAAGACTGAGGAAGCTTATACATCCTGTCTGCCTTTCTAGAGACAGCTGGATGACTATCAGTAAAATCGCAGGCAGTAACACACACATCCTCCAAAGCAGACAGGATAGGAGGAATGGGTCTAGGTTCTAAAAAATCTTATAGGATTTTCTGAGCGACTGAGAAACCTCAGTGTTCTGTCACTGAAAACACTGAGGAACTCCAGAAATTGTCTGAGAGAAAGAACACCCCCTTCCCCCACAGGAAGAATCAGAAATTGAGCTCTCTTCTGAGTCTGAATCAGAAATCAGAGGCCAAAACCCTAAATCCATCCCTGCATCTTTCTGTTCAGATTCAGAATCTTGAATCTCTTCAGCAAAAGTGGCGTCCCTCTTTTATCAGAAACTACTCAACAAGAAGGATGTTTTTGTTTTTGTTGCCAAAATTGGATGAGAAGCAAGAAAATATCTTGGATAATTTGGAAAAGGAAGGCTGAAAAACCATAGATTCCCTGGATCAGCTTGCCCTTTTATAACATGTTTTAATAACCTCTGCTGCAGAGGGGCCAAACACTAACTCTCTATCTAAGGGAGAATTTAAAGGCTCTTTTTTTAAATCATCTGGCAGGTTCTGAGAATGTATACAAGCAAACCTCCTTATAACAGTACCAGTGATCATAATCCTGGAAGAAGTAAGAAAAGAATCATGCACACTGCAAACAACGAGTAGTGACCTGTACAATAAAAAAAAAAGTTATTTAAAGCAGTTTTTTTTTCACAAGGAATAACTGTAGACAAAACATTCCTCATACTTTGATAATATATCAGAACTAACTATAACATATAAGCCTGACAATTTCAAATTCTGAAAATCAAAGTTGCAGACTTATACACATTTTCCCCATACCTCTAAATACATTTCCTAACTCTATTAGAAAGAGAAGGATTGGAATTAACTAAGTACTTAGCAACACTGGATTCAAGTAAGACTATGGTTGCTGGGTCAGGTTTGGGAATAGTGCATAAACATTTAAAAGACTGAGGAAGCTTATACATCCTGTCTGCCTTTCTAGAGACAGCTGGATGACTATCAGTAAAATCGCAGGCAGTAACACACACATCCTCCAAAGCAGACAGGATAGGAGGAATGGGTCTAGGTTCTAAAAAATCTTATAGGATTTTCTGAGCGACTGAGAAACCTCAGTGTTCTGTCACTGAAAACACTGAGGAACTCCAGAAATTGTCTGAGAGAAAGAACACCCCCTTCCCCCACAGGAAGAATCAGAAATTGAGCTCTCTTCTGAGTCTGAATCAGAAATCAGAGGCCAAAACCCTAAATCCATCCCTGCATCTTTCTGTTCAGATTCAGAATCTTGAATCTCTTCAGCAAAAGTGGCGTCCCTCTTTTATCAGAAACTACCCAACAAGAAGGATCAATAGCTGGAATTTAGCCTTGAGTCAATCCTAGTAAACTATTCCAAAGAAATTTGAGGAGGAGTATGTACATATTTGTTTTCTGTTTGCTTTTTGCAGGAAAAATGAGGCCAATAGGATTACTAATGGCAACCCCTGCTTCCACAGGACAGGTACAGCATTCTGACATAACAGGCAAATCTTCCCTGTTCCCTGTCCCAAGACTGATGAGTGGCTCTCATTTGCCCACTGAGGGGACTCCAACAGCCACAGAGGACATGGCTAACCCCCAGTCCATAGTGGCTGTAGGTGCCACACCAGAGGGATTTGGGTTAAAAGATGAGTGTTCTGAGGTACAATAAATGGCCACTGCTGAGTCACCCCCATGTGGCTGAGGCAAGTTGCTAGTCTGCCTTAGTAGCAAAGACTGTTTGCTTTGCTTAACTTTTTTTGTGGCTGGAAGAAGAACCGACTGTGGGACTGGCAAACTGTTCTATGGTCAAGCCAAAAATAGTGCCTCATTGGTGGGGGGGCAATCTGCAAATGGCAGTAAAACTACCAGTCCACAGAAGTTATTTTTTGACAGAAAATACACAGTAAAAAACACTTTCAAACACTATTGCTGCCCCACAATGGAAAATGAAACACAATTTTTCTGCACAAAATATGCTATCAGTTAGTTTATACTACTTTAAAACTGACAGAAAAAACAACTGCCACCTTTAAATGTACATTACAGTCTCAAGACAGTCCATTAAAACACATCACTCCTAGTTGCAAAATAATGTTTCTGAAGAGGAAAGTAATAAAACATTAGTAAATATAAGAAAATGAAAGTTTTTCCCCCAAGCGGAACTTATCTGCCTGACAAAGCTGACCATTGATCCTCAAAAGCCTCAGAAGAGTGTACTGTTCAGCAGCAGTAAAGCTCTGAAGGGCTTCATGCTCAAACTTGTCGTTTAGTCAGCTCATCTTGAGCTGCTTGACAGTTTGGGTATGTGGAAGGTGCCCTGAAGCTTTGGAAGCTGGCTAGATGTTATATGCTTGCCAGGATATAACTCATATAGCTAAGGCTACTGCAGCAGTGATCAGTATGAAGAACATCTAGAATAAATTGTTAACATTCTAGCTGGTATTGTGGAATTTCTGAGTTTTGGAGGAACACACTGTGAAAACTTATGAAAGAGTGGGAATCCATAGAGACATTCAAGAAGGCATGCGACTGGTAGAAAAAGAATGAGTGGGAAGGACGACCTAAAGGGAAAGCAGCATATTAAATTCACTTATGGGCAGGTAAGATAGGTGAATTGTGTTCTCCTATCAAGTAAATATGATAACATATACTAAATTTTAAGCAGAGTCCTTCTGCCAAAAGTGAACCACACCACACATCTCCAATAATGAAAATGGTATAAAACAAGCAAAATGAGACGCAGAAGGCTGGAAAATCCAGTATAAAAGGCCTTTACTTAGTGCAACAACACAAGCGCTTTCACAAATATGCTTCATCGGGTGTATACAAGCACTACTAACACACCCACCTTTATATCAACAATCACATGGCAAATAGTCACATGGATAAAACATTTGTGTTTTAAAAACCATATAAATAACACATAAACTTTATTAATTCCATAAAGTAATATTATGAAATAAAAATATATAAATCTAAATATATAAAAAAATGTATTTATGTAACAAATACTTCATATAGCTTGTTAAAACATATATTAAACATTAATTCCTATCTTTTCAAGGGTATCTTCCTGAGTCTGGGTCTTAAAGGGATACATTCATTCAAGCCATTGCCATCAATGCTCCTAAGTCTGGTAATCCAAATGGCTTCCAAATTCTCTGTATTATTGCTGACATCACCTTGCCTAGCGTTCTCATGGGTCATCCCTATAACCCTAAATTTAAACATGTGACTTGCATCAGTATCTAACACATGTCTGGCTAGGGCATTGTTCCTATTCCCTTTCCTCATATTATAACAATGCTCCCTAATGCATTCTTTCAAACACCTATCTGTCTTGCCCACATAGAATTTTGCACAAACCATACAGCAGGCAAGATAAACAACATGCCTACTGTCACATGTTGCTGTGACCCTAAAGGTATATTCTTTACCTTGATCAGGATGAAAAAATACATTGTTACTTTCTATATAACTACACCAACTACATGAACCACAAGGAATAGTTTTCTTAGTACCATCTACATGCCTATTTTCCTTGGGGTAACATAACCTCCTCTTAATGGATTTATCATTCCTGAAACTAAATTTAGGAACATCATCCACTAAACCAGCAACATCATGGTCAGTCAACAACACTTGCCAATGTCTTTTAAAAATATCCACATATTTGTTCACATCGACTGAATATTTCAGAGAAATTCTCAAATTCATAGAGCTATTCATGTTTATATCAGCACAAGATTCCCTCCTCTTGGAGAAATAAGGTCTAGCTTGTTTACCACATCTATTGATTGCTCCTGATACTTGTTCCACTACAAACTTATCACTATATCCCCTCTCTTTCAGGTGCTTAGTGACCCTTCCTACTTCTTCAAAAAAGTCTTCATTCCTAACATTCAGTCTGGATGCCCTCATCACTTGGTTTGTGACTACGTTCTTAAAAATGTGTGGAGGGTGTGCACTGCTACTGTGTAAAAGGTGGTTCACATAGCACTCTTTCCTATATTGCTTCGTGTAAATCTCACCTTCTGACCCTCTCAACACAGTCACATCTAAAAAATCCATACTACTATAAGATATTTCCTGTGTGAAACGTAAATACTCAGTGGTTGCATTGACATACTCTACGAAATCTGAAAAAAGTTTTGTACCCCCACCCCATAAAATAAACACATCATCCACAAATCTACGATAAAATAGTATATAATGACTGAAGGGACCCTTGAAGATATAATTATCTTCCCATACAACCAGTACAGCATTGGCATAGCTATTGGCACAGGATTTACACGAAGCAACATAGGAAATAGTGCTATGTGAACCATCTTTTACACCGTAGCAGTGCACACCCTCCACACATTTTCTCCAAGAGGAGGTTATGTTACCCCAAGGAAAACAGGCATGTAGATGGTACTAACAAAACTATTCCTTGTGGTTCATGTAGTTGGTGTAGTTATATAGAAAGTAACAATGTATATATTTTCATCCTGATCAATGTAAAGAATATACCTTTAGGGTCACAGCAACATGTGACAGTAGGCATGTTGTTTATCTTGCCTGCTGTATGGTTTGTGCAAAATTCTATGTGGGCAAGACAGATAGGTGTTTGAAAGAATGCATTAGGGAGCATTGTTATAATATGAGGAAAGGGAATAGGAACAATGTCCTAGCCAGACATGTTTTAGATACTGATGCAAGTCACATGTTTAAATTTATGGTTATAGGGATGACCCATCAGAACGCTAGACAAGGTGATGCCAGCAATAATACAGAGAATTTGGAAGCCATTTGGATTACCAGACTTAGGAGCATTGATGGCAATGGCTTGAATTGAAGAGACCCTTGAAAAGATAGGAATTAATGTTTAATATATGTTTTAACAAGCTATATGAAGTATTTGTTACATAAATACATTTTTTTATATATTTAGATTTATATATTTTTATTTCATAATATTAGTTTATGGAATTAATAAAGTTTATGTGTTATTTATATGTTTTTTAAAACACAAGTGTTTTATCCACGTGACTATTTGCCATGTGATTTTTGATATAAAGGTGGGTGTGTTAGTAGTGCTTGTATACACCTGATGAAGCATATTTGTGAAAGCTCTTGTGTTGATATACTAAATTTTCTTTGGCAGATAATCATTCTGGTGTAGCTGCCAGAATCTACTAAAGATAAATAGATAATCATTCTGATATAGGTGACTTTGTTTTCTTTGGATACTTTTGTGGGTCTGGCCATCAGTTTCTTCATCTATTATTAGCTACCTAGCATTTGTACTTAATTTTGTTAGTGTGTTAATTTCCTGGAAACACAAGCTTATCCACTGACATGTGGGTGGAGTGTATACATACTTGATATAGTTTGTATGGGTGCTGTGCTGTCAGACCACCGTCATATTAGACACATATTTGCTTGTTTTATCTTGTAAGAAAAGCTAATGAAATCATGCCGTTCATGGATATATTTACACTGCTTTTGCTCAAACTTCATATGCGTGTAAAAGCTTCATGGTCCACAGTTTTCCTCATAACATTATACAGCAGGGGGAACGAACATGAACACAGTAAGTGTAATGCAAAATAAATACCACGCTGTCATGTACAACACTTGAGCCAAGTTTTAATTTGTTAGGCGAATATAACATAAACAGCATCACTGAAAAAGTGAGAATTACGTTGACATAAGAATAATAAGCATTTTTGATGCATTTTAGACTGGTTTACAGATACTTAAAAAAATAAAATGGCCATTCCATTGTATAGATGGAGATGAAGCACTAAGTGTGGTGTAAAAAACAATGTTTGGCCAGCAATAATGGCTTCAGAGGAGTTGGCCTGGAGGCAATGGACAATGCTACAGTTTTGCTAGTTTACCTAGCCCAAAGGGAGGGTCAGGATTTTAACAAGGGCTACAGCACCATTGGTGACTAGATACTACAGCCTGTTACAAATATTGGGGGCACACATTGAGTTATTTCTCCTCAGTTTCTCTGCATGGAAGTCATTGTTTGGCAAATGTTGGTCAGTATAGCAGTAAGCCATAAAATAAATATTGTTAGAACTGCCTGAATTTTGGCAGCTCACATCAGCTCAGCCTTCACTTCAGCTGGCAATATGGGTATAAACAGTCAGTCAGGGAACAGATCAATGTTTGAGAAGGCCATTAACAGTCAAGCAAGGGAAGGCCAAAAACTTGTTTAAAAAAGCCTGACATATCATCAATTTAAACAGTGATCAAGTATGATATGTTCAAATGATATTTTATTGTTTTTATTTTGTCTATCACAGCAGACAATCAAGGGACCCTAGTGCCTATCCTCAGTCATTGGGGTCTCCCTACCCTCCCAGCCCCCCATGGACATGGTCCGATAAAGGTTGGTAACCGGTGAGGAGATCAAGTTATCCTGACTTCTTGTCATACTGCTGTCCTACCTTTTACTCCCACCTACACTTCTGCCTTGGTAGTGCCCCTTGGGTGGAACATGCAGTGTGCGGACTATACTGATCCATTCCCTAGTTCTGTAAGGAGCTGATGTCAGCAAGTTAACCTACTCACCAAAAGAGAGCATTTCATAATTGTTTCCCAGGCCTCCACCAGGGGAAATCTAAAAATGGCATCTGACCTGTGTATATACCTGTTCCTCTTTCACTCTTAGGATGAGCCTACCTGTTCCCCCTTTGCCACCACTTCAGTTACCTGAGTAGCTAAATGAGCCCAGGTCATCTGCATTGTACTTAGGGTTTATCTCTCTACACCACAGTACCTGCTCAAATGTCAGCTGTAAAGTTGCAAAATGTAATAAATTTTTGTGTGTTATTACAAGAAAACAGTTTATAAAACTGTATGCAATTAATAACATTCTTCCTTAATTTGTTAATTTAAATTAATAATGTTCCCACTTGATTTGCTAATTCTCCTTAAACACCAGCTTTGTTTTATGGAGAAACTTTCATCCATCCCCTTTCCAGTGAAATTCTCCATTGTGCATTGTCATACTACAAAGAGCTGTAATAACCACCACCACCGTGAAAAACTTTTCAGAAGCAAACTTCACGTTACTTAAGACCAAGATGGAAAGTTCCAAAGCCCCCATGCTAAAGGATAACGATGTCCAAACTGCAAAATCCTTTACTAATGCATTCTACGGGCACCTACAAGAATGCATGAATTGTGCTATCCCAAGCAAAACCAAAACTGACTCCTCCAAGAAAAGGAAACCAGTCTGGTGGACCCCTGCCATAAACAAGCTATACAATAGAAGGAGGAAACTAGTACAGAAAAGAGTAAAATCCCAAGAAGGGAAGACATCCCTGATCAGTATCAGCAAAAAACTACAATCCCTCATAAAAAAATTCCAAGTTGAGCTACGAAAGAAAAATTACCAAGGACTCCAAAGATAACCAGAGGGCATTCTTTAGCTATCTCAAGAATCTAAGTGGCAATGCTCAGATCTGCTCGGAGTTAGTGTAGAATGGCACAAAATACACTGAACTGACCGATATCACCAACAGACAAGTTCAGTGCAAACTTCATCCCACCCTCTCACCCCCAAAAGGGCCCATAACCATACCAGAAGAATATAGAGTCCCTGAAATCACAGACACTCAGATTAAAACAGCCCTCTCCAAAGCCAAAAACACAACATTGGTGGGACTGGACGGTGTCCCAGGCTGTGTCCTACACGAGCTCAAAGACGAACTACCCCTTCACCTAAACACACTGTTCAAACTCAGACTCTCCACAGGCTACGTACGGATAGAGTGGTGCACAGCAATGGTTATTCCGCTCCACAAAGGTGGAGCCAAAACAGACACTGGGAACAATTGCCCTATAAGCCTGACTAGATTGGTCTGCAAGGCTATGGAGCACATCATCATAGAACTCATTAACAGAGACATTGGGAACCTCCAAACAATGGACCCTACCCAGTTCAGCTTTGTTAAGGGCAGATCATGCCTCCTAAACCTGGTGGACTTCTTTGAGACAGTTACCAAGGCTATAGATGACGGGAAAGGTGGTACGCACAGCCTACCTAGATCTTGCAAAGGCCTTTGACACCATTCTCCATTCTGGTATTATAGACAAGCTCACCAGCCTGAACATAAACCCCTACGTCACAAGATGGGTTGCCAACTGGCTCACGGACAGAACCCACATGGTGAGAGTTGTGGGAGCTAGGTCTGCCTCTAAACCAGTTACAATGGTGGCATTCCCCAGAGCTCAGTCCTACGACCCCTCCTGTTTGGCATATACTTCTCAGAGGTACAGGCAAGCACAGGAGGACTATGGCTGACCAAGTTCACAGACGACTGCAAACTAGGGGCTATAATTGACTCTCCGTCTGACACAGACATCCTCCAAAAGGGTCTCACTGAGACGGATACCTGGTGTCAAAATCATGGCCTTAAGCTAAATGCCAAAAAGTGCATAGTCATCCCCTTTGGAAAAACAAAGTACTCACAAACTACCACATAGGTGACAGTCCCCTAAATACGGAAGACATAATAAGGGATCTGGGGACCCAAGTAGATAGTAATCTCACCTTTGATAATCACATTGCCAAAGTGGTTAGAAAATCCTTCTACATGGCCCACCTAATCACAAAAGGGTTTGCATCCAGATCAAAAGAGGTCATTGTGCCCCTCTACTCATTACTCATCAGAGCCATCATAGAGTACAATGCCCCACTTGGGATGTACCTTACAAGACATCTGCAGCAGCCGGAAACACCACAGAAGTACTTCACCAAGAGGATCACTGGCCTCAAACAGATGCCCTATGCAGCTCAACTGAAGAAACTCCAGCTGTACTCGGTTGCATACCACCTAAAGAAAACCCTATCCCCTCCAGTCACATGCTCTAGGGATCTAAACCTCACCACAACAATAAATAGGACGTGCTGGAGGGATAGATTCCTGTCCCAGAGACTTCCCATGCTTTGAAACAAGATTCCAATCTACATTAAGCAGAGCTCCTCACTAACACTCTTCAAAAAAAAACCCTTGACGAGTGGATGGGAAACAGAAAGTTTACCCCGGGGATCACTTCAGTGGCTCTGCTGGACAGAGGCACTGGGAACTAATCTAAGGGGGCGGCGAAAGCCAACACATTCTGGCTAGGCTTATAAATGCCTTCTGCAAGATAGCCTCGTACCTACCTCTGAACCTATGAACCTATAAACGTTAATCCATATTACCTCCTAATAACTTTGCTTCAGGGTGTTGTAACACACATAATGAAACATCTCATTTTAATGCTTCAGGTTCATGCTGATCACATTGTTTGATTGATGTACACACTTGTTCTTCCTCCCTCTTAGGAGAGGCACACATGTTCTTCCCTGCCACCATCTCAGATGTCTGATTAGCTAATTGAAACTGGATCACCTGTACTGTAGCCAAGGCGTTACCCCTACACCACAGTACTGCGAGAGTGAAATGGTTGTGTGAGTTAAATGTTAGACCGAAGAACATCATTAGAGGAGATGATCAGGGCTATAAAAGAATGCAAAAAAAAAATGGGTGACAGACAAACCAAACGACTGTGGTCTGAGTAAGACTGGTACTGGTACTGGCACTGAAGGACTGCAGCTGTAATATTTTTTGAGACCATATTGTCCATATGAACACATTTATTAATAAGTTATTTCAGAGATATTTAAAGCAAAACAAATGTCACTGTTACCATTAACCCTCACTGCTGAACTCTAAGTACATTAATGTTGTAATGCCTTCAACAATACTAATAGCACTGCAGTGCATTCATCAGTACAAACTTAGATTACTGTTTAATGCCCTGAACGATATAGCACAGCACCATTTATTTCACTAATTCCCTCACACTATAGCACAGCATCATCTATTTCACTAATACCCTCACACTCGGTGGTGTATTCTACTTACTTTAATCTTTGTGTGAATCTTCTCAGTTTTGGAAACAAATTCTGCAATACTCATTTTGCCGATTGCTTTCAAAACTATGCTATAATTTTCAAGGCATGTTTCCTACAAAGCATTTAAGTGGCCTTTGCACTAAAAAGCATCATCAGTCTTAATTAAGTTTGTAGCAAAAAGAGAAGATAAAGTTTACCCTGCACCCAAGAGAAATTACTCATCATTATAAAGTGACTGAATGTCCTGCATATTATAAATTATGCTGACAGAAACAAGAACCCAAGGACTTCTCTAAGGGAAATTGCTATTGAAAGCTAGCAAAAAGATTTGTGCTGACAGAGGTACATTACATACTGAATTTCGTCTGTCTCAGATACATAAAAATGGAAAGTAAGAACTCACACATGACAAAAGTCATATGACATCTGCCTAGAAGCAGAGAGAGTGAGAGACTGAGAGCACATGGCAAGCCCCATGTACATTGTTATGGAAATGAACTTATTTATGTATGTATGTATGCATGTATGTATGTATCTAAGTATTCATTTATTTATGTATTTATTTTCATTTGTTAACTGGGGTAGTCAATCTGAGATCTAAAGAGCTCCTTCTTTGTGGACAACAAGAGAGAAAAACTTCAAAACTCAAATTATATAAAACATAGAATAATACGTTTGAGATATCTTAGAGAGATATGGTTGCCAAACATAATGCTGGTCAGTAATGTAATATGGATACATTTAAATAGCGGTGAATACGAAATTGAAAAATGAATGCAGAAATTATACAATTTGTACAAATATTCACACATACGCACACATACACATAGTCACAACACATACACACCTCTCTTTCTCTTTCTACATATATATATATATATATATATATATATATATATATATATATATTTTTATATTTATATACACACATATATATATATATATATATATATATATATATATATATATATATATATATATATATATATATATATATATATATATATATATATATGCACGGCCACGGTGGTGCAGTGGTTAGCATTGCTGCCTCACAGCAAGAGGTTCTCCGGTTCGATCCTCGGCTGGGGTGCCTTCTGTGCGGAGTCTGCATGTCCTCCCTGTGGTTGCGTGGGTTTCCTCCGGGTGCTCCGGTTTCCTCCCACATCCCAAAGACATGCTGCAGGTGGATTGGACACTCTAAATTGGCCCTAGGTGTGCATGTGAGTGTGCCTTCTGTGGAAGGTTGGGCGCCGGGCTGGCAACTCGACACTGTAAAACTTCACTGCCATTCAATGTGCGGACAAGGTGATCCGCTGTGGCGACCCCTAACCGGGAAAAGCCGAAAGAAGAAGAAGATATATATATATATATATATATATATATATATCTATATCTATATGGGTATGTATATATCTATATATATATATATATATATATATATATATATATATGGGTCTACTTCATATGATCAAAAGTTCATATGATCGACACTCATTCCACTGACACCAAAATGCCTAAAGCTCAAAACACCGAAAACTCATTTGGTCGAAACTCATAACATTGATACATGAAATTCAAAGCATTATGCCCTTTCCCCACTGTAGTGTGACCCTGGAGTTAGAATAAATAGTTAGGGGCAGTGTGGGGGGCACAGCCTCCCCCATTGGGGGGTGTGGAGCCCCCCACATTATTTAGATAAATATTGTCATTTTTGTTATAACTATCCACATGTATGTTTAAAATTTATTATACATGTGGGGGCTTTGCCCCCCACACCTCCAATGTGGGGGGCTGTGCCCCCCACAACCCCCATCTATTTATTCTAACTCCAGGGTCGTGCCACAGTGGGGAAAGGGCATAATGCTTTGAATTTCATGTGTCATTGTTATAAGTTTCGACCAAATGAGTTTTCAATGTTTTGAGCTATAGGTGTTTTGGTCTCTCTGACAAGTTTGTCGATCATATGAGCTTTCGATCATATGAAGCAGACCCATATATATATATATATATATATATATATATATATATACAAAAACATATATATATCTACCTATATGTATATATATATATATATATATATATATATATATATATATATATATACATATATATACATACATACATACATATATGTATATATAGGTCGATACACACACACACACACACACACACACACACACACACACACACACACACACACACACACACACACACACACACACACACACACACACACACACACACACACACACACACACTCACACACACACACGCGTGCGCATTTCCATTGCAGCTTCTTTGGACCAAAGAGGAGATCTGAGATAGTGATAGTATCACAAGTGACATAGAATAATATAAGCATTTAGAATGTAAGTTGAAGGCGAAGAGAACTAGATGCCATTGGTAGGGTTAGCTAAATGGCTATTAAAAGAAAGGGACCTTAAGACTACCAGCTGACAGTATAGTGTCAAACATAACCTATGGTGCATGCAATAAATACTGCGATCTATAGTGTGTATGAATAGATATGTAGGGGTTCTAATCCCACTGCAAGTTACTTTGTGTGTATGTCCATGTGGCATAAATATGATCACCTTGGTAACTTATTTATTTATTATTTTATTTATTGCCATTTGTTAACTGCGTTCGTCCAACTGAGCCAGGGGTCCATTTTCAGTGGAGACCAGAGGAGAAAAGCTCCAGATACATTTCACAATATAAAAACAGAGATATATTTACAAAGGTAAAAATATGAAGTTGTTATACATAGAAAATAAGAAATCACAATTTTACAGCGTTATGTACAAGTTGCATAGTGTTACTATAGAACAGCAATAAAAACTTCACATGTAGAAATATATATACAGGTTTCAGTAATAAGTCTATGTACAGCAGTATTTACAAGAATCAGGTTATGGGTCTACAGTAATAGAGGTATTAGAGAGACAATTAGAGAATATGATGTATGCAGAGTCTGGAGATTGAATTAACAGGAGAGCAGTAACTTAGGAATATGCATGGTTTTGCAGTATTTTATTTGTAGCATGTGATGTGGCCCCCCCCAAAAGACTGACCACAAAAAGGCCTGCTGATGTCATCAATCATAATCTGTCCTGAACTGATATTACTAGCAGACATAAGGTGTGTTGCAGGCATCACATACTGTGATCTGTACCATTACATAGGTAAGTCCTTTTATCTACATACAGCCAACTTCCACTATGTGCGTGTCTTGGCATGTCCTGTACACAGTGATTGGCAGTGATGCTATCGTCAATGTAGCCATATTTGTGTGTGAGCCTGTTAGAGCTTTTGACATCATGTTATGGAACCATGGAATATTTGAACTTCCCTACCATAATGGCTATACAGTCCTCACAATCATAGACATCTTTATACCCGTAGTTACAAGATCAGCACATATTGCACCATTTCAAGAGAAACACAGGCAGACACCCTGTGTTGAGATGACAGCTGCTCAGCCAGTCATACAGATGGCATGTGGTGAGGTCCACTGTGGTGCTCTGTCTGCCATTAGCCAGGGTTGTGTTTCAAGAGTGTGTATACGTCTGCTAGACAAATCTCTCCCACAAGCATGCAGTACTAACATCACATAAAAGATTAATGTCCTTACACTAAGTTACCCATCTACTCTGCCTTCTACAGATAGGCAGCACATGCAATCAAGCAGGGTCACACATTGCCCTGGATGTAAGGCACAGATCACCTCTATGTAGTCTATATGCCACAGGTGACAATGACACTCACTGCAGATGATCCCCATTCAGCACATACTGAAGATGTGAAGTGTCCTTGTGAGGGACCATACTGTTGTGTGCAATTACCAGTATTGCTTGGAAAAGTACATCGCCAAATGGCCATTGCACAAGATATTGGCATGCTGAGGGAAGAGTACTTGGAGGTTATGAGTATGTCACTTACAGGTGACTGTGGCCTCAGCTATACCATATAATTACTGCCATACCACTGTAGAGACATGGTGATCTGAGGCACATTAGGTGTAAACCTATGTGGCCAGGTCTGTGTTCCCAGTTCGTTCACCCCTAAATATGTGCATCACATGTTGTGACTGATATGCTACTTACCAGGTACATAGGTCTAACTGATGGAAATAATAGTACATATATATCTGCATGCAGTTTATAGCCATTAGTATGTCAACAGGCATGTGTTCGCAATACCCTCTTGCAGGATAGTGACATACCACAGAGACTCTATGAATGCACAAAATTTGCAAGGATCAGCCAACATTGTTAGCCACACTCAGTCTAGTGTATTGTGGTTGAATGTATTCCAAGCAGTAGAGGACACAGGACTGCACCCTGTTGAGCACTGCTGCTTACAGATCAGCTATTGGAGGCATATGTCCCTATGTTACGTATGTGTGCCAACAATGGGCCACTTAGGGACCCCTACAATGACAGTATCATGGATGCCTATGTGGGCGCTTTGTAAATGTTACCTCAGTGGGGGATATAGTCAGATAGCCTGGCTCAATCTAGAGGATTGTATGCCCTGATGTACCCTCACCCAGATCCATGGTGACTGCCTCAGAAATGTCCACCACATGTAACAGTCATGCTCCCCCTGTCACACATCCAAATTCTGTACAGTCAACTGTGTGTAGAACACATATATGTGTGCTGATCTGTTTCATGATGATCACCCTATCGGCATACAGATGTGGATACTCAGACAAAGTGGTGTATAGTTATGTTGGTCATTGGATGCACTACCTCTGTGTAAGGGTATAACAGTTGCTTTTGTCCACTCAACTGGTGTGCAGCCAGTAGTGTCAGTATGATTGCAAGGGTTTCCTAATGAGGTTAGTTAGCCTTGTCAGATCACATGTGGGACGCAGCTTGGAATGTTAGCATGTGCAATAGATACTTTGTATCTTCAAATGAAAAGGAAATTTATGGAAGTTATGGGACAAGTTGTAGGAATGTCATGTGCTGCATGTGGTGGAGACAAGGGGTGTAGTTGATGCAGATAGTGTGTGTGTACAGGTTAAGTATGAGTACTGACTCATCATATGTGGCATCATGATGTATGAGGTCACCGACCTGGGCCTATCCTTTAAGGTCACACATGTAACTACACTGTGTGTTGTGGTTCTGCTTTGTGTGGGAGGCTACTTTTGTCACTTGCCATGTCCACACAACATCACAACACTATGTTCTTCTTTTACCTGAGGAGGTAATGCCTCCATGTTAGCGAGGGCACCCACACCCCAGCTGTCAGACAGTACTGTCCACTTGTTATTGTACAGCCTCCTAATGGCAATTGTCCACTAGTCAGGTTTGCTGAGCCATGATGAGCCTTTGTTCTTCCTGTCATGTACAGCTGAGTTTATGTAGTTGTAATGCTGCTGACATAATGCATGAGTGTAGAGCTCTGCATATCTATCTGTCGTATATGAAGGGGGAGGTGTAGTCACACTATGTCAACCATCCCACTGGAGGTAATAAATGGCTTTCTTGACATATATGTCTGTATTGTCTGCATGGGGAGGTACATGCTGGTACTTCTAAGCAAACTAATCTATGGCCAGATCCCACCAGGGAGGACCTCACCGGGGGGGGACTGTACTGGTTATCCATATTGGTAAACACATGATGCACTACATTGGTTCCCCGTATGGGGATGTCACGGTACTGCTGCAGGGCATTGTAGGTAAGGACTTGGACCATGCTTTAGGCAAATGAGCTGCAGCATGACTAAGCAACATTGTGTGTACATATTACATTTCCCTAACATGTTTGCTTGTGCTCTGTAAAGACACCTTGCATGACTCTCTTCTTGCAACATGCTGGAAGCAACTGCAGTACCTACTTGCACAGAGGACAACTAGCATGTCGAGCCAAGCGATGTCCCCAGATCTCTGAGTCATGTCACCTGAAATGCCATGATGGGATATAGCATAGATATGAACACTGACACTGTTGTATACCTACTGACACTGGACCAAACATTGTTACTTTTGCTCAAGGCCAGATCATGCCTACTGACTGGAAGCAGAGGAACCCAGTGACTGTTACACTATGCAATGGATGTCAGACATATGTCCCACTCCACCAACCGTGGTCTGACAAGGTGTATGAAAATAGTAGACCAACAGGCCTTGATGGAAACTGTATGCATCATGTACAGAGTGTTATGTCAGCTGGTGGATGGGCAAGTGTCTGATAGTCATACTCTGAGAAGATAGCATTGTGAGACCTATGCTGCAATAATGCCAGTCACCAGAGGAGTTCACCATTCACCATTATTGGCGTACCCTGTCTACCTATTTCCTTTCTGCAGTCACAGCCACTGTCAGTGGCCTCTGACTGATTACATTAGCAGGTGATTGCATATTGGGAGCTGTCACAGAATCCCTCACAGAACCAACAGTTATCCATGATGGCCTAAGAAACAGTCAACTGTACTCTAAGCCACTGACAAAGACTAGTTGTACTCTGAGCCACTGACAAAGGCTAACTGCCAACAAGTGCACAATACTATCCTGTGGGAAATCATCCATCCCTGAAAAATATTGTAGTGTCTGCACACCACACACAGTTGAGCCATTACACATGGAATTATGGACATAGAAAGTAGTGTAGCCTTTGACTCTCATTGGTCATTAAGATGTGGGGATACATTCACTGTTGTACAACCTATACAGACAGGCTTGGAATGTAAATCCCAGACTCTCACTGCTATACTGAATGTGGCAGTCATCACACCCATCATTGTGTGCAATGGCACCCTTGCTATGTCACTACACAGCCATATCCGTACAACTGTAGCAACCACACAGATTCCATGTCCTCTGGAGTCCATGTCATGACCATACATGTGTAGTCTGTCTCCTAAATAGTTTGAAGGGGATGTGTATGGCTGCATATAGGGAGGTGTCTGATCCCACTGTGTACCTCCTGTCTATCCATGGCAGGACTAACACATGTCTCACCTGTTCTACATGCCTACAGCATCACTGTGGTATACATAGTACATGCTGGAGATGCAGGTATGTCACACAGACAGTATGCCCTGCATGAAACAGGCCCCCAATGCATGTGAAGCACACATCTGCTGTGACATAGCATGTGCAGGTTACAAAATGGGATGCAGAACATGACAATCATAACTGGTGTTGGGCAACTGTCTGTGCTGGACACAGTATATTTGTAGATGGGTCATCTCCGTCACCACAGCTTGTAGATATGTGAGCTCCTAAAACCCTGGTGACACTTATCAATGGTAGAAGACCTGTTCACAGATTAGGGATGCATGAGTATGCTGAATGCCGCCATTGTCCTTGATAACCTGTTATACACATATGAACATAGGGAGCCATGCACTTATAGTGCTGTACCTTGCTGAAGACATATTTCTGCTGTGCTGACATGCCATCCTGTGCTGTTTTATTGCTGCAGTTTATCTACAGGTTATCCCAACATACTCCTAAAACAGAAACAGATCCATGACACACCTGTCATTGTGTAACTATACAGCCATTACAACATTATACAACATAAGGTACACAAAAGTAAGTGGCGTAATCATGACAAATGTCAGCATACATTATCTGTCATTAACCACTACAAGTGGCATCATGAAACAACACTGCATTACACAAATACATGTTAACTAATATAGTCACCCTGTGCATCAGACACATAGATTCATTTCTCTGCATCAATGGCGAGGATGACAGGGATGTGGCACGGGTATCATCACTTGCACAGGGTTTTGTGTAGGGGGTGCATGAGGCCTAGGCTGACCCAAATGGTTTACAGCATGTGTGTGAGTCAGGAAGGGAAGCAGGTAAGATGGACCATGGAAAAGTGCTGTGTCTGTCTGTAGGTGACCTGCACTTGACAGTGGTGTGTGAGTGTGTGCGTGTACACAGTCATGTGTGCGTGTACACAGTCAAGCTCAGTGCTAGCCCTACATGTGTGTGGGTTGGACAGCTTTGGACCGTATATGGTAGGGTTGACAGTTAACTCTCTCCAGCCCCAAACATGGGAACTGGCTCTGCCAGGAGTTGCACTGGCACCTCCATGCCCAAGGTCAAAAGTGGTGGTAGTACCTGATGGTGATTGCTGTCTGCTGGGACCATGTCCCCTACAGGAATGCCCAGAACCACAAGTCCATAGACTGCCATGTCATGGTTTGGACAGCACACTCCCCTCTGTAGCATTGGATGTACTGCCACTACAGGAGTGTGGTTTTGCATGGCCATGTGGATGCTCAGCAGATGGGTTTACTGACCTACGTCAATGAGTCTGATGCTCAACTCCAACCACATGTTCCATCACAGACAATGTGTGTTCCAAGACAGACACTGTCTCAGCCCATCTTCTGTCCACTCACTGCATTAGTCAACTGATCCAGGATGTCCACATTTTGGTGGAGGCTGTCATGGATGTCAGACTGTGCTGCATCCATAACCCTAAGCATATGTCTGGTGTTCCATTAAGAACATGCCTGTGCCTCCATGATGGCCCGAAACATGTGCTGAGTGATCAGTGATGTGATACCTGCAACAGGTGGTGGATGTACAGCAGGCCTCCTACAAGTATCCTTGTCAATCTGCCTGTGTGGGACCTCACCAGTTCTCTGGTTATGGCCAGTGTCTTTACTCACTGGAGCCGTAGTTGCCACACTTTCCTGTTCAATGTCCCCACCTTCTGACTGCCCAACATCTGTGGCCTCTGAGGACTGGGTATGTGTGGGTGTATTGACTGTTCATAGGTTCATAGGTTGGTACTAGGCTGTCAGCCCTAGGGCCTGTACAAGCCTAGCCATAACAATTCCCTGGCTATTTCTTCCCACATTATTTACTTTCCTGTGCGTGGTGACAATGGAGGCAAAAGAGGGATGTTTAGCTCTGGGACAGATTCAGCCTCTGACACCCCTGCCTATACCTCACTGTGGCCACCATCATCGTCAGAGCTTAAAGAGACACTGACATCAGGTTGTGTAGGGGACAGACACCAACCCACCAGTCACCTGTGATAAGAAAGAAAAAAGCAGCACATGAATACCTGCACTATTGTGTACAAAAATTCCACCAATACTCATAATAACAAAGACTCACAACTGGATTAGCAGTCAAACATTTGTCTTCTCTGCTTTCATCCAAAAAAGACTTCCTCCAAACAAAATACACATTCAACTCAAGATCTTTATAGCAATCACTTCAAGTAAAACAAGTAAAACTTGACCAGTAAAATTTACCTTTAAATGAATCAATATGAAACTATACTTGATAAATCAACACATAAAAACCCAGTACACGTATCTTAACAAATATATTATATATGTTTCACTGCCTAATTTATTTTCCTTTCAACCTTTTGTTTTTTAAAAGGCATTTTAGAGTAATTGCCTCATTTAAACCAGGAAGCTTATATTGCTCTTAACTGTAACTGCCAAAGTGTTTTATTTTGTTCAACTGCACTCTTGTGATTACCCCCTCTAAGATCCTTAGGTATCTGTTCCAGACTGGAAAATAAAAACATTCTACTCTGTTTACACATGACATTATATTTAAATAGGGTATTATTCTGGCCCTTAACTTTAATATAATATAAATGTTCCTTACCAAAACAGTGGCATGCTTACCAAATGCAGGACCATGGCCTTGGCCAATACCTGATGGATCTGTGAAAAGTTGAGGGCGAGGTACCAATGCATGTTGCAGCACAACAAGGTAATATGCCCATATATCTCAGATTTACAGTAGCTTACTTGTTGTACTGGTCACATTATAAGCATGAGAGTACAACTGAGATTAAACACTGCCCCCAAAGAACAAAGACCTGACACCCATGTAAATGTATGGACAGCCTGACACACTGACTGCTACAGTATTACATTGCTAATAACAGTAAGCCTACCTGCATGCTCCTCTGCTGTGGAAACTGTGGCACCCTTCTCCACAATGTATGGTGTGATGGATGCCTGGGTGCTGTCATTTGTGTCTAGGTTTGCCAAGAATTCCTCAGTGGCTGAGAGTGGTTGTTCCACTGCAGGCCCTCCAGTGGTGAAGGCATGATCCCTGACTGCATCTGCTGCCCTTTATCATGCAGCATTGATCATGTCCATTGCACGGTGTTGAACCTGCTTATATGTCCTGCCCTGATGGCCCATGCCAGTCACATCACTGAAAAGGTCTGCCCACAATGCAGCCCGCTGTTCCCTGCTTTGCCTCCTCCTGGACAGTAGGATGTGATGATGTTGCCTTAGTCCTTCCAGTATAATTTCTTTTTCCACAGCAGAGGAGGGTGCATGGCATCTAGGGTACATGATTCCTGAAAGAAAATAAAATGAGAATACATTACATGATTACATAAGTGGAAGTACATTATGTAGAGATACAGCAAGGAAAAAATGGCTGGCACTATCCACTGCTTGCTCACAAATGTTATACTCCATAGTGTGCAAACATACTAAGTGCATGGGTACAATTGAGATAGTAGCAATAGTCAAGTATTGCCATGTGTGTCATGGCAGATACTGCTGTATGATCATACACCCAACACTCGAGTCTCCTGTGGTGTGTCCCTTATGGGCAACAATGCAATAATATGTGATAAGAACAGTGCCACACAAATAGTAGTGTGCTACTACAACCACTATAAAGGGACAGTCCAACAATATCAGTGTGCCACAATGACAAATGACAATGCACTCTTGATATATTGTACGTCCTGTGTAAGTGTAAGACAGTAGGATATCAATGACATGCCATTATCACAGGACAAAGACAGGCTTAATGCTGTAATTCCTATTCCCCATAAGTCTATTTACTCATCTGTATCCTGTTGTACACAAAATCAGTTACATACCTGATGGAGTGCAGTACTCCTCTGTTATGTGGTAATAGTAAAGTTTTCACAAAGGTGTGCTCTGTGTGATGAACGTCTCACACAGAATGGTTCCCCATAGCCAGCTGTTGGCCTTTTAAACATGCTTCTCATTAGCAAGTGATTTCCTCTAAACCAATCTGTGGGTCTGAAATGCTAATTGCAGCTAACACAGCTGATTTGCACTATACAATGTATAAGGCCTTCATGTAGATTAGGGCCCCTTTCTGTTGTGCTGGACCATACTGGAGTGAAGAGACTACATCATTGCAGAGGGTAGATCTGTAGCAGAAACCTTTACATAGAGATGTGTATGTTATAGGCTGCAGTTTTAATAGACACAGGCAGAGAGTGTGAACACTTTGGAGGACAACAAGCTGTAGAAGTAACTGTGGGAGCTGTGTCAGCCTTGTTGTAGAGGCAGAGATACCCTTTCCACTCCAATTAAGGCATGTGTTTAAGGTAAGTATGTTAGGCAATGGTATCACTAACAGAGAACTAGGCAACATGTTTGGTGTGTCCTTGAGTAAGATGGGGGTATAAATATAAAAATATGTTCACCATTTGGGCAATTGCCAGGCCATGTGTTACAATTTAGTAGTAATTTGTAGTGTGTTTCAGGGCAGGCTTTGTTACAAGAAGGGGCTTCTAATGTGTATGTTAGCTGTGCAGCTATGATAATCTGCACAATGACTATGGAAGGCTTGTGTGGTGCACCCTGATATTAGTGGCACTTATTTGCAGTACCTGCATTGACATTTTCTGTGAATGCATACTAATAAATGACATGACACTTTATGCACATATAGTTTTGCTATAGGGATATGTGAAGTGTGTTCCTACTGCAGGTGTGTGACTTCCATCAGTGAAAAGCAGACGTCATTTGAAATGCATTCCTTGCATAAAGAGTGCATGATGGTCATTAATTGATGACTTCACAATACTGTACATTCACTTCTACACACCACTGGATTTGAACCCAGGACTGTGTGTGTGTGTGTGTGGCAAAATGTATTGTTTGCAAGGCAATTAACAGACTGGGCTACTGAGTCACTGCTACAGCAGGTGTATTTGCAAGATATATGTGCACACATGCAGGCTGTGGACAACATTTTCTATATCCATCAGTATGTGCATGGCTTTATATGGATGTATGTGTGCACCAGGGTCCCAGTTGAACATATATTTTGCCATTAATGCCTTAGCAGATGTCTTTCTACATGTTGCTACTGAAAAGCACAATTATCTGCTATCACAGGCCTCACTTACATCCATTATTATGTCTTTGGCTGTCTAGTGGTGTACTATCGAACCAGAGTCCAATGTACACTCCCATTTTTTAAATGATTTTTAAACAAATTTGCATGGTGCTGCATGGCACGGAGCTCTGCTGAAACATGCTTAATGACTGTAACTGGCAGTTACTATGTTTTCTTTAAACCACCTGTCATAATTAAGAGTTGAGTGGCATGGCAGGTTAATGCAGTGGTCTGAATGTGTGATGGTCTTGTGTTTGAAATATGGGACAGATGTTCATTTTGTAAATGTGTATTACAAGTTTAAAAATACATACAGTCACTATATCTCTATTTAGCTGAGCTTAGTGAAGCTGTGCAATAGACTAAAAAAATATAAAGAAAAGAAAAATGGGGAGATAGAAAAGTGGTGAAATGGGGTGCAAACAGGGGGAAAAACACAGTGTAAGCCAGGTAGAGATGCACAGGAACGGTGTAAGAAGGAACTATAACTATCCATTTCTTGTACAGCAACAACTGTGCACTTTGACAGAATTTGTACATGACTTTGAACTCTCAACTACAGAGAGAGGGGTGAGAACAACATAACTGCGTTGTCAAGCCATTTGTACCAAATTATGTTTGCCCAGTGGATACATGTATGAAATGGAGAGCTATGTATGGGATGACATTTTGTTTTGGGACAAGTGCCCATTTTTTTTTTTTTGTTTTTTTTTTTTGTTTTTTTTTTTAAGGTGAGAGTAGAATGTTGGGGAAGGGAGATAGGTACATGTGGGGGAGGTATGTTGGGTAGGTGAGGATGCATTTTTAGACCGAGAAGACAGCGGACAGGGGTGGTGTGCACCACATGAGGTGATGAATACTTTGGATAGGGAGGGTGTTGTGGAATCCAAGTCCCATGTGCCTCCAGAGGGCAGCAGTATTTCTCACATCCACACCCATAGGACTGTCAGCACTGCTTCTTCACTGCCCCAGGGGTGTCACTACTGGAGGCTGGGCACAGGGGTGAGGCTACCCCAAGTCAGTCAGTATGCCCTCAATCTGGCACAGATGGTGTTCAAACCCATGGTAGACTCTCCTGCCCACCAAGACTGGCAGCTCATCCTGGGTGACAACTCTCACTCCACCACCTATCCCAGAGGGGGGCCCATCCCTGTCCAGTGAGGTGGTACTACCCCAATGCCACAGAGAGTATGGAACAGCAGTGGAGGCATCAATGGTCTGGTTCTCAGATGTGCCTGGACCTGGTGCCATGACCGGTTGAGGCAAAGTAGGCAGATCCACCAGAACCAGCCTACCTTGATATGCTGTGGTAAATGAGGTATAGCAATAAGTTAAGGTTAGTAATAACTAAACCATTGTTAGTATTTGCAGAATGGAACATCATTTTAATTAATCCACATACATATTAATGTATATTATATGTAACACAACAGTAAGTAACATAACAGTCAATATGTTAACAGCATGCCAGTATGAAGTAAACCATAAGGCCAACAAAACAGTTTAACAAAATATGTTCATATTGAATCATAATAGCACATAATAATACATCACATTTTGCAAAAATATAGTTAGTTTAACAAAATATGTTAATATTAAATAATAATAATAATAATAATAAATAAATGAAGATAAGGGGTGGGGAGAGAGAGAGACAACAATCCATTACTGACAATGCAGACTATATTCCTGAAAACAGGAATAATAAATACTCTACAGGTGTGTAGTGTCAGTTTTGAGTACAGTGACTACAGTTCTCCTATAGCTGATGTAACACATACATACCTGTCAAGCTGTTAGCATGGGTCAGTATGAGTCAAACAATAACAAATGCAGGTACAGAACTGCACAGAACTCTTTTACATAATGTAGACTGCTATAACGTCCAGTGTTTTGTAAGCGGATTTGGTGATACATTGCATTCCAGGTAATCATTTTCTGATAATCCTGTGACAGATGATTAGGCAGTTTTAATTACATTATGAGAAATCTTGACACTTGAGAGGTATGTTTGTGTATAGTAAATAAACTAGTCATCCATCATGCCTTAGTTGGCAGGCATGGGAATAGAACCCAATAGCTGTGACTTCAGGAGACAGCTGCAAAAATTGCAACATTGACTACAGCAGCTTAGTACAGACATGCAAGGAATACAGCCATTCTGGGAATATGTAGACAGATGTATTTAGGAATCAACAATGCTGCTTAACACTTTATTGGTATTGCTGATATATGTCTGTGAAGTCCACACAATATCTGCCCATAGAGCGGGCTACCTCACCCATATACCTTTATTACCTGCGGTAGGAGGAACAGAGAGCATTATGTGACTGATATCCTGGTGACAGTCATGGATTGTACAACGAGTTAAACAATAAAGTTTGTAGGCCATTAGTTTTGCATTCTACAGCTATTACAGTGTTACACTTGACTGCAGCAAACTTTCCATAGACAAGCAATGCATACAGCTCTACTGCAATGGTTATGACAACACAATCCTGCTGTACATCATTTTACTTACTGTTATTGGCATTGTTTATTGTTTATTGCAATACAGCTGTTATTGCTCATTTGTTGCACTACAGCTCTAACTGCCCGTTTATTGTACTGCAGTTTTTATTGTGTATACTTTATTGCAGAAAATGCTTTACTCTTTCCTGCTTATTGCACTATAGTTAGCATAATAAATCTGTACCTACCACATTCATGGTACAGCCTGGCCAGGCACCCGGCATGGGACTTGACATTGCGAGCCCTCTCAGCTGCAGCTGTTAGGAGAGAACCACACCATTAAGCATGCCAGTTTTGCAGACATTCAGCTTGCATATTAGTAAAACAGTGGAAAACCTACATACATATTTGTGGGGTGTTCTCAGCTCTGGCTTCTTGGACCCAGGTGTTAAAGGTTTCTCTCTTTCTCCTCTTCAGGTCATCATAATGGTGATGACACTTCTCTTCTGTGCGAGGGATACTAGTAACACTGGTGAGTTCCCTAGCCAACCATTCCCAGGCCTCCGCCTTAGACTCCAAGACTTGGAAATCACCCTGCAGTAGCCTTCGTTCATGATTTTTTTACCAGGAGCCTGACCCTGGACCCCTGAACACCCCATCCCTGCATCTAAAATCGCACACCTTCACCAGCACCATCTGCCATATCACCAGTTGATCAGACTCCAAAGACTGTTGCATAATTCCCACCTATTGCACCTAATTTAGGTTGTTTTCCTGCCCTTATACATAATTGAACAACATTCAAAAAAGTGCCACATTGCTTAGCAGCTCACAAACCAGCTAAAGCAGAGCTAAGCAGTGCTAAAACACACACAACTGTGGTTTTAGCTAAGTTTAGAACTGCAAACTCAAAAGTAGCCATTAGCATGTTTAAGCAGTGTTCAGTACAGTGCAGCAGTGCCATATTTCAAAAATGTGATTTTAAAATTAAACATGTATAATAAATTAAATTACAGACATCTTATCACTGGTATGGATTCAAACCCACAACCTATTAAGCATTAGGCTGTATCTCTACCCATTCAGCTACTTGGATATTATGAAAACTAGTATACCTTCACATATACTACTGAGCTACCTGTTAGCATTGCTAAGCACCACAGTGCACCATGCAAACACGCTTAAACAGACCCAGAAATAAATAATTAATTATATCCAGTTTCTATTTTTAGATGTCTGGCAGCCATTAGCAATGTATGTATGAGCTCCATTTGGCTGTGTGGTGCTATGGGCCATCCACATAGCAATTACAAAAACCCCACAAAATACATAATTATGATAATTAATGACCTCCAGATTCTATTTTTAGATGTCTGGCAATTGTTTTCTGTCTATATGTGAGCACAGCTTGGCATTTCTGTGCTCCATGCCATATAAACATAAATAAATGAATAAAAAAAAACATAAAAATTACATATTACACATTTCTAATAATTCACAGCATTTTAACAGTTGCGGGGAGCAGTAGAGGGAGCCTCACCCTGTACGCATTCATAACCACAGGTAGCCTCTACACTTCTCGCTACACCGATTCAATATCCCTGTTCCTATGCTCTCCCTTGGCAATGCGCCATAATTAATATACATGGCATGATGCCGAGGGGGGCTGTGGCCATGTGCCTATTTCACAAACACAGAAATGTAACTAATGCAAGTTTTTGTTTCCTTTGCTGTACAAACATGTCTGATTTGATAGGTAATATAGAAGTAAAACAACATTTCTTGCTAAAGTTCTTGCTGGTGTTTCACTTGGCACAGTAGCTTCCACCTTCTCCCCCAACCTCCAGTCTAACTATGGTATAGTGTTTGAAACTTCAGCCATGATGTACATGCAGATAGAAATACTTCTGAACAAACAATTATGTAAAGCAGCTGTATTAGTTATATTTCTATGGCCTACACAAAAGTGGCTTCATGTAATGCAAATAAGTCATTTTAAGCAATAGTAATAGATTTTAATATATATTTGTAATTTTATTTTCATTATTTATAAATCCATTAAAAAAAAACTTCTTGTAACCCAGTACATGCTTTAAAGGGCAGCGTATATAAATAATTTTAATAAACATAGATCACATTTACGTATATTATGAAAATCTGTTAACACATTATTTATATTCATCTTTTTTTTCAAAAAAAAGTATGTATATAGTTACAAACATGCTCTTGATTTCCTTTGCACTTCAAAATATCATCCCAAGTAATATTTTCAGGTGCACATATCTTTCTTAAAAAAATACCTCTAGTTATGCAAACTTGTTAAACTTTTTTTATCTTTAATACGACTCAGTGATTTAGTAAACATTAAGAAACAAAAGTTTTTTTTACTTACTATAGAACTCTGGCCTTCTTGTTGTTACCGGGCCTACCCACTCAGCCAGCTGGTCAGTCATACACGTCTGCAAGTAATCAAAGCAATGATGACACTGTTGGCCAGATCAGGTTATACTTGTCAGGGTTGAAAGATGATCACCCAACTACTGCCAAATATAAATTTCTTTTCCATCTGGTATGGCGAGTGCACATCTCCATCTTTTCCTAGTAAGAATCATTGAGAGGGTAGAGCATGATAAGTGTTTTCTTGTTGGGACCAGCTTGGAGCATGGCCTTATGCTTTTGCAGGTAATGCCACCATTTGAAGTTCAGTAACAACAATGAGGAAAATATGGTCAGGGATGTATTAATCAGGGTTAGAGCCATTCCCTCTGGGGTCCTGTTTACAAGCAGGGGCATTACAACAGCTATTGATATTATTGGCAAGTGTGGTTTAACCAAAACTACTCTGTCACATACACTTTTTTTTCTTAAAAGAAACCAGTGACCTTTCCTTTTTAAGTGTGATTAAAATAGAAATATAAGAGTAATGGAAAATGTTATTTTTTGTAATATAACACCAATATGTCTTACTTAGCACAGCAGGATTTTTCTTTTAAGTTTTCTTTTTCTTGGTGGTAGAATAAATGTCATTATGTATGCCATTTTTAAGCATTAGGAATTTCTGGTTTGTTTGAGGTGCTGAGATGTGATACATAAGATTGGATGGGCAGTATTTATACTTCAGATTGCTGCAAACTTGACATTCAGATCACTCCATTTTGTTTTTTAACTACATTCTGATTTCAGTTAGTCTAGGGCCATTTGTACATTCCTGTGGCAAGCTTGGGGCAACTGAGGAGTATTGTGGACTTTAGAGCTACCCATAATGCATCCGTGGTAGTCTGATGTGTGTTCATGTTACTTTCACTGCGCGTTCATGATCATTGAAAAAATGTAATCTGCTGATGCCTCTCATGACACACTTGCATACTACTATGATTCACCGTAATAAAGGTACATTAGCCTAATTTGCATATAACACATGTAAATATCCCTGAATTTTCACC
Source organism: Protopterus annectens (assembly GCF_019279795.1). Lineage (NCBI taxonomy): Eukaryota > Metazoa > Chordata > Ceratodontiformes > Protopteridae > Protopterus > Protopterus annectens. Next base: position 127,493,345 of record NC_056731.1, on the reverse strand, counting down.
AGTATGTTGAGCATCTGCATATTTATTCACCAATAGCCATGAGAGGTGGCAAATGCATTAGATTACCATAGACTTCTTAAAGTAAGGAAATATTTTTTTAAAAAAATATTATCATTTAATAAGAAACACTTCAAAATATATTTAATTGATGAGTTAAGGGTTATATTTAATGAATTTACATGTATAATGTGCATGGTATGATAGCAATGATTGACTGATGAATTTGTACCATTTGGAGGTTGAATATTATGACAGCAGCAGCAGTGGAAATGATTACTGATGACAGAAAATAATCATTACTATAATATAATTTATTGATTGTACATATATTTGTATAAATGCAATAATTTACTACTGAAGTTCTGCAGTGCTAAGGATATGAACAGGCATGTGTGATGAACTGGAGATTTTTGGAGTGAGAGTGATGAATAAAAATTGGCAGCTTTATGAATTCATGACAGTTGCAGAGGTTAGAGCAAGGATGCTTTTCATTACAAAAGTAATTGCATTCAGGAGCTAAATGAAGTATAATATATTGCAGTTTTACATGGCTATATGGCGCTTTCTGTATGTAATTATATGGTTTGTGTTAAGTAACATTTTTATTTAATGTGGGTGGTAGGAAGATTCAGACAGTGTTTTGTACTTCAAAAGTTGATTACATCCAAACATTGCTGTTACATTTTCTGACGGTGGCCTTTTTTTTTTTGCACTTGTAGCAATGATGGAAAATAAGGGATCAAATGAGAGAAAGGGTAACTTCAGCCATGAGGAAAATTGTGTCCTTATACCAGGAATTAGGGCATATGGGAAATGTCTTTTTGGTAAAAGGAGGCCCAGACAAGCCAAAGGAGGCAACGCCTGGAATCAAATAGATGTTGACATTAATGCAGTGGGTAGCAGAAACTGAACATTGTCACAGTGCAAGAAGATGGCATATGATATGCTAGTACATGGTAGAAGCAAGCCAAGAAGAATGTAGTTTCTTGTACCACTAAGTGGGGGCTCCAAATCTTATTCAATTAACACCAGATGAGAAATACTTTCTATCTATCCATGGAGATGAGTGTGATGCACATATTGGTGGAACAGGAATGATTAGAGGTGGTATGGATACTGCTGCATATTACCAATGTCTGCACAAGCAGCAGCAACAGTCATCTGCTCATGAAGGTTGGTTTAAAATCAGTAACATATATTTATATAGAGAATTGAATGCTGGGAAGGAATGATCTCTTTAAACATGTCACAATTAATTATTATCAGATAAACCTTGTACATCAGGACAGAATGGGAATTAAGGCAGTGTGGATGGCAAGTGTCCAAGTCACCCCCATGTAAGCATATATTACTGTATGCTGTTCTATTACTATTAACATTTTCATATATTTTTATAGGGTGAGCATCAGAATCAAACTGTTCAACTATACCAATAAATTTGGATGATATTAGCAGCAGAATGGGTATTACTGCTGTTGATGATAACATAGCTATACTTAACAGACATCTTGAGGAAAGTGACAGGCAGTTCCCAAGTTCAATGATAAGATCACTCACCCCACAACATGCTAGTAACTCTGCAGAAAGTGAAAGTCCATCACAAAATCAAGCACAAGCTGACATGTCACTCACACTTGTACAGGAGAAACACCCCTGTACCTTTGAAACAGTATCTCCAATCCCAGAGGAACACTTTGAGGATGATGACAACATTTCAAGGTAACAACAACAGTGACATGTTTAAAAAGGGGAGTCAGCTGCAGGAATTTTTTATAGCCATCCCATGAAACACATGAAGCATTGGCTGCCAAACAGAAAATGTGCCATGACATTGATGGGGCTTAGATCAGTGCCACTGAGAGTCAGCTGGAAATGGTCAGAGTCCTCCAGGCTGTGCCAGGACATTGTTAGGACTCAGATCAATGCCACAGAGAGTTGGCTAGAAATGGTCAGAGTCCTCCAGGCTTTGTGTGATGATTTCCAGCACTATCTGAAACTGGCACAGAGCAGGGATAATGCCATGATCACACTGATGCATGCTATGTTGGCACACCAAGCATCAGTGTTTGCTTCCATTCATATACTGGTTAGGACATAACAGAGTCAAGCTAGAGCCAGTCTTGCAACGGGCACAGGATGAGGTACTGTTCAGTCATGTGGGTGGAGATCACATAATAATACCGTTGTATCTTAGGAAAGTAATGTAAGTAGTCAAGGTGAACAAGCACAACATGATGGATTTTATTACTTCAGGCAGACAGGTCTCCTGGATTGAACAATGCTGTTTCTTTGAAACCTTTTTTAAAATCCAGACCTCTAAAATATTAAGTAATATGGATTATTACATAAAATGTGTCTGTTATATGTATATTTTATTTCATCTTATGCAGAACATAAGGCAAATTAATGTACTGATGTATGCAATTTTAATTAGTCTATGTCATAGTTCTATATGTGTTTTCATTGGCTGAACCATATTTTAAATACCAATGTTTTAACTGTTTTTATGAGTCTGAAGAAGCGATCAGCTGATTTAGATCGCAAAAGCACTTACTCTTAGGTTCATAGGTTCATAGGTTCATACTAGGATATCTGCCCGAGGGCATTTACAAGCCTAGCCCATCGTTTTGTGGCTTATGCCACCCCTTTAGTATGGGGAACTATACCCATTATTTTGCTGTGCCTCTGTCGAGCAGTGACACTGAGGTAATCCCTGGGGTATATCTGCGATCTCCCATCCATTGGTCAAGATTTCTCTTGAACAAGGCCAGCGAGGTGCTCTGCCTCACATGTACCAGGATTTTGTTCCACAGCATAGGGAGTCTTTGGGTGATGAATCTATCCCTCCAGCACATCCTATTAATAGCCGTGTCGAGGTTTAAGTCTCCCGCCCTTGTGGCTCTGATGGATCTAGATTTTTGAGGTGAAGCATATTCATCAAATCTGGGTTTGACATGGCCTTGTATGTTAGGCAAAGGTCACCTCTGAGCAGCGGTGGCGACTGAATAGAGCTGGAGTTCTTTCAGTCGGGCAGCATAGGACAGATTTTTGAGACCCTTTATCCTTTTGGTGAGGAACTTTGTGGCCTCTCCAGCTGCTGCAAGTGTCGGGTCAGATACATTCCGAATGGGGCATTGCACTCAATCATTGGTCTGATGAGTGATGAGTAAAGGGAGACTATGACCTCCCTTGATCTAGATGAGAATCCCTTCATGATAAGGTGGGCAATGTAGAAGGTCTTCCTAACTACTTTAGCTACATGGGTGTCGAATGACAGACTACTATCAACCTGGGTCCCCAGGTCCCTGATAACTTCTTCTGTGCTCAGTGGATTGCCACCTGTTTGGTAGCTAGGGGTAACCTTGTTTTTCCCGAAGGGTATGACTATGCATTTTTTGGCATTTAACTTTAGGCCGTGGCTCTGGCACCAGTTATCCGTTTCTGTGAGACCCTTCTGAAGGATATCTGTGTCAGATGTGTTTTCTACTATGGCGCCCAGTTTGCAGTCATCTGCAAACTTTGTCAGCCATAACCCTCCTGTGTTTGCTTGTACTTCGGAAAAGTAGATGCCAAACAAGAGTGGGCCCAGGACTGAGCCCTGTGGGACACCACTTGTGACAGGCTTTGAGTCTGACATGGCGCCAGCAACTCTGACCCTGTGGGTTCTGTCACTCAGCCAGTTTGCAACCCATCTTGTGATGTATGGGTTAACATTTAAGCTGATGAGTTTTTCAATGATACCCGAGTGGGGTATTGTATCGAAGGCCTTAGCCAGATCAAGGTAGGCTGTATGGACTGCCTTTCCCTCATCAATGGCTTTGGTGACTGTTTGAAAAAGTCAACCAAGTTTAAAAGGCATGATCTGCCTTTGACAAAGCCAAACTGGGTTGGATCCAAAGTCTGCAAATTCCCTATGTCTTTATTTATGAGGTCCATTATGATCCTCTCCATGGCTTTGCAGATAAGGCTTGTCAAGCTAATGGGCGGTAATTTCCAGGGTCGGTGGAGGCACCGCCTTTGTGAAGTGGGACCACAGTTGCAGTGCGCCACTCCTGGGTACGTATCCAGAGGTAAGACTTTGATTAAACAGCTGTCCTAGCTGTGGGTTTAATTCCTCATTGAGTTCGTGGAGCACACAGCCGGGGACACCATCAGGTCCCATGGATGCTGTGTTTTTTGCTTTGGAGTGAGCAGTTCTCACTTGGGCGCTGGAGATGTTTGGGGGGCTGCAATCGTTTGGTATAGATATCTCTCCTTTTGGGGAGGGGAGAAGTTTGCACTGAACCTGTCAGCCAGTATGTTGGCAATGTCTGTAGGATCAGTAATCTTCACATCATTTTGAACTAGTTCTGAGCATATCTGGGAGTTTCCTCCTAGGTTTCTAACATAGCTAAAGAAGGCCTTATGATTGTCTTTTGAGTCTTTAGCTATTTTTCTCTCGAAATTTGCTTTGGATGATTTTATGAGAGCTCTTAGTTTTTTACTTATAGTGATCAAGGGTGTCTTACCTTTTAAGGATTTTGCTCTATCTTGTAGTAGCTTCCTCCTTTTGTTGTAGAGTTTGTTTATGGCTGGGGTCCACCAGACTGGACGCTTGCCTTTGGTACAAAGAGTCTTTGTTTTGCTTGGGATTGCCTTATCAATGCAGTCCTGCAGGTGCTGGTAGAAGGCATTTGTAAGTGATTCAGCGGCTTGAGTACTGTTTTCCGCCGGCTCGGGGGCCTTAAAGGAGACCACACTAGTCTTTAGAAGTGTGAAGTCGGCTTTTGAGAAGTTCTTTACTGTGGTCTTTTTTATTTCAGGTGGGGGTGGGATGAGAACCTCCAGCGACCTCATCCCTCTTGTTTAATAAAGTGGTGTGAAACTGCAAGTGAACTGTTTCCTACCTTGACTACTACATCTCAGTTACAACTTTTGGTTTTATAAAGGGCACTACTGTGAAGCTGCAAGTGATTTATTTCCTGATGTGGATTATTCAATTTTTATCTTCAGCTGTGGTCTATCCATTGGTCTTTTCATTGTTTTTTTCGCTTGAGGTGTATACCAGGCGTTTATCCAGCTTTTGTTTTCTTTCACATGAACAAGCACAACATATTTGATGAAGGCCATGTATGAGTTCATCTACACCTAGCAGAACATTACATTCAAGGTTACAATCATAGTCACTAAGTGCTGTTAGATCAGTGTCAGCAGGATCACTTGCATCAAGTAGGTCACAAACATCAGACCACCTCACTTTACAGTTCTCATGGTAGCCCCCCCTTCAAAATCACTTGCACTATCACCTAGCCTATCTATAGCAGATCTGTATTACTCATTTGACCCTGAACTACTGCAAATCAGCTTCAAAGATGCAGCTGTATGTTTATCTGGAATGGAGGTTGGGGGCCCAAGTTTGCAAATGTATGCACTTCATCCCTGTAAAACTAGCATGTACACCATCAATGAAAGGTAGAAAAAATCTGTGCTACATGGATTACCATTCCTATAGGTGGTAGATTACTACAACATAAAGGAAGTAATGCACAAAAAATTTCAGGAGAAATATATCATAAACAAATGACAGTTTAAAATGAGTATCCTGCCATGTAAACTTACACTGCTGCCACTTTACCCTCCCCACTGCACAAATGATAATAACATTTTGTTTCGGAAGTCAAAAGTTACTGTGTGTCAATTCAGCCATTCTCCATCCACAACCCCTTTTTTCCCATTTTTGCATATGGAATCGGGATGTCCCTTCAACAGTGACAATCATCTAGAGCCAAGGTTTATACCACTGGGTGGCCTACCCTGATGCTGTAGTTCTTCCACACCACTCAATTGCATAAAATGAATCTGATGTGCAGTACCACAGAATAATCTAAGAAGAGATGGTATAATATAAAAAAGGAGTATAATACATTTTCATTGAATTTGCAATGCATTAACTCATGAAGTATTTCACTGTTGACAATATTCATTACTTTTGTATACTTAAGTAAACAGTACAGCACAACTTATTCATCAAAGCAGACAAAAATGTGAATTAATTTTTATTTGATGTTTTATGACATCACTTAACAGGAGCCAATGAGCACTCATGCATGCCTTTCCATAATAATACCCTTATGAGTATCTTTTCTAAAAGTTGAGAAAGAATGTCAAATGAACAGTGACAGCAGACCATGCCCCATACAATATAGCTCACAGATGTCATTGCATGCATTGTTTATACTCTGTATTTTTCACAATAAAGGGAACACTAAATGGAATGTCATGGTCCATAGTTGTGGACTAAAATAGAACTCTTTACCATGCAGCCACATGCAGTACAAGAACCAGCTGCATGGATGGTATCTTACAAGTGCTGCCATTAGTCATAGTGGGACTGGAACTGGGAGCTGCAGTAACAGCATGTGTCACTTCACCACAAGACAGGTGCAAGTTCATGTTATGCAGAAGGCACCATGCAATAAATATCCTGCACACAGTAGCTGGGTCATACTGAAGGGGACCCCCAGACTCACCCAGGCACCTGAAATGTCTCTTCAGGAGGCCAAAGACCCTCTTGATAATAATAGGGGTCTGTGGCAGGAAATGTGTTTTACATCCCCTCTGCACCTCCACTTGGATTTCTCACTGGTGTCATGAGCCATGGCTCCAGTGGATATCCAGCATCACCTGTAGAAAAAAAAGAGAGAGAGAGAGAGAGAAGGGGGAGGGGAGAAAAAAAACAAAGCAACAAAAAAGTTTAGTATTCAGCAATACATTTTAACATGAATAACTACTTAAATATAATATAAAAATACTTTTTTGCTTACCAATAAAATGACCACTTGACATCCTACCATGCTGGAAGAGGCAGCAGAGTGAGCAAGTGTGCAAATATGGGAATCATGTGCACTGCCAGGATGCTGGGCAGAGATGTTGGTGAGGCATCCACATGCATCAAACACTGCCTGGCAGTTGATGGAATGGTGGTACTCCTCCTGCTGTGGACCAGAAGGGGTCCTAACTGCAACATGGGTGCAATCTATCACAAAGTTCTTCAGGGAAATGTGCCAGCCAATAACAGACAGACATAGTCCTGGCTCAGTCTTGAAGTGACACCAGGAAATAGATATACTGATTCACACATGCCAAATGTATATCCGGGAACTGCTGGAGTATCCCTTATGCAGAAACCTGTGAAATCCCCAGTGTGTCTCAGTCTTTCTCTAGAAAGTCCTCATAGATAGTGAGGGCTTAGCATGCCTTGGTGTCACAGGGATAGGAAGTCCACACTTTCCTCCAGTGCCCCTATGTTGGTTAAACATACCCACTAAGACCCTTATGATGTCCCTATCCACTCTGAGCATATCAAGTATTTCCTGATTGTCAAAGTTATAATGAGTTATCTTTTGCTTATATTTTCACCTCCTTGGCCAGTGAACACTGCTGGATGCAAGCAGTTTTGGTCCAGCCAAAAGGAAGCACCTCAGACCTGGAAACAGCCAACCTCATGACAAGTGACAACATTTTCACTGATTGCAACACTGATAGATTTGGCAAGGCTTCTCTTTATATAGCGCATCTGCAACCAGTGAAGTAAAGTGGAAAAATCTGAAAATGAATTGCAAATGGTGTATAACATACTCTGTTAGCATATGAAGAGTTATATAATTTCTCATTTCCTTATCATTGTTTGGACATTTGCATAGGCATATTTGAGGTCATTGCTCATTTGTGTAAATGGCCTCTATGAATCATAACTCAACTGCACTCATGCATGAACGTCTCAGATAGCCTAAGTGTATTTGCATAACTGATTAACAATATTGGCCTTAGCTTTGACTGAAAGGGCTTTTATTGGGTTTCATTCTCATACCTGGTGGGACTGAGTCCCATAGTTTGGCTACTGCTGCTGAATATAGTGAGTCACCACAGCAGCCGGATTTTGTGGCAATAACAAGGTTCTGATTGAGAGACCTATGACCTCTGGTGGGCTGATACTTTTGCATGAAGTGACTAACAGGAAATTTGATAGACTTACACAATAGCTTCTGTAATACTAGCTGGGAGTAGGCCAAGGCATTATTAATTTCAAGCCAGTTATCTTTTTGAAGAGGTATGCTGTAGTGAGTTCTGGTATGTATGTTTATAGCAAACCTAGCTATTTTGTCATAGGTTTGTTCAAGTTTCTGAAGCTGAGTTTTTTGAATTCTAGTGAATGGGGGTATGTAAAAAAGAGTGGGAGGGGAGAGAATTTTACTTATAGCTAGCAAGACTTGTTCTCTTAAGTATGGTTTACATTTGTAAAAGAATCCTAAGATTTTTGAGTTTTGACTATGGCATAGTCAATGAGAACGTCTGTTAATAATCATGCCTAGTAGTTTCTTATGTGATACTTATTTGAGCTGAGCACTGTTTTGAGATGACACATGTTTGCTAGTAGTGATACCATAACAACTGGTCTATAGTTCAATGGGTAAGTTGACGTGTCACCTTTATAGAGTAGGATGATATAAGACTGTTTCAGTAAAACTGATACATACATTTTGTGACTGTTGTAAATAATGAAATGTGATAAGCTATTGAACCAGCTGCAGTCCTTAGATATTTACCTAGGAGCTTGTCTGGAGCTGATACGGTAGGCTTTATTTTTAAGATGAGATCATTTTTAGCTCATTAACTGCACTGCATGGAATTTAAAAGTCCCATAGTCTTTTTCAGTATTGCTAAGTAGGAAAAGATAGTATTACTGATTGATTAGAGTGGTTGCTGTATCAATAAAGTGTAAGCTTATTTTACAAGTAAAAGTGTCTGATAAAATCCAAGCTGTTGATATGACTTTTACAATTCGAAGGATATTTTTATAACAATACAAAAGCTAGTGCAATTAGATCATGAGTAGGTTACATCTTCATTTTATATATATATATATATATATATATATATATATATATATATATAGATACATATATATGTGTGTGTGTGTGTGTGTGTGTGTATGTGTGTGCGTGTCCGTGTGTATGTGTGTGTGTGTGTGTGTGTGTGTGTGTGTGTGTGCGCGTGTGTGCGTGTGCGTGTGTGCGTGTGTGTGCATGTGTGTGCGTGTGTGTGAGTGTGTGTGTGTATGTGTGTGTGTATGTGTGTGTGTGTGTGTGTGTGTGTGTGTGTGTGTGTGTGTGTGTGTGTGTAAATATACATAATATATAAATGTGTGTGTGTGTGTGTGTGTGTGTGCGTGCGTGCAAATATATATAATATATATATAGTGTGTGTGTGTGTGTGTGTGTGTGTGTGTGTGTGTGTGTGTGTGTGTGTATATATATATATATATATATATTTATATATGAACACACATATATATATATATATATATATATATATATATATATATATATATATATATAGTTACAGTGGATTTTGTCATGGCATGTATTTATCTTGGGCAGTGATTTTTGGTAAATTTTGTAGGTTGTTTCAATGGTTGAATTATATTACAGTTGAACTGCAAGAGCTCAACTGTAATATAATTTCAAGAGTTATTCTCTTTTTCTATGGGTATGTGATTGTGAAGTTAACATATTTATTTTCTGGAGGTGTGGAAACAGATCACCTATTTTGTGGGGGTAGGGGCAAAACCCCCTCCCCCATGTAAAGGCAGTGCTTCTGGTTATTTTAGTAGCTGACAAATATAACATTTATTTCATTTGTGATCAACTTACTTTGTTTTCCTTTTAGATGAACAAGACCAAAATATTTTATGTTGATGAAAGTTCATTGTGATGTAAAGAAATATAATCGCGCACACACACACACACACACACACATATATATATATATATATATATATATATATATATATATATATATATATATATATATATATATATATATAAACCAAATCAAGGGTATAATGTTCACACATACAAACTGTTCAGTAAAAACTGCAAGAAAAACTCAGTCACGCTACACTTATCACTGTGTGTTACTTTCAACCTCCGGTAATTTTACAAAATATTGGCTTGAATGTAACCATAAAGACTTAAAAAGTAAAAAAGTCATAGACTTTTGGAAGCCATACAACTTAATTGTCCTTAATTGGTCATTTGTATATATAATTTCAAAAAACAAAGCCAGCACTCACCATAATCATAGTTGTAATACATAAGTTTATTATAGGTTCATAGTTTCACAGGTTTATAGTAGGCTAATGACCATAAGGGCCTTTTTAAGCCTAGCCATGCATCTCAAATCTCTTTTTACACTTATCAAGTGTACCAGAGGATTGGCAGATGAAACATTTACAGGCAAGGGCCTAGGAGATGAACCATGTACAGGTTGCCTGTGTCCATTAAAGACATAGGATGAAGTTCCTGTTCCCCATCCAATTGCCCAAGTTACACTTGAATTGGGTTAGGAAGGAACTCTGCTTCACATGGATGGGGAACTTGTTCCAGTGACAAAAGAAGGATTTATTCATAGATTACTACTAGGCTAACTGCCCTTGTGGACCATTTTAAACCTAGCCAATTGTTCCATGTGAGAATTAAACCCTGCACCTTGTGTCTGTAATGGTAAACACCTTAACCATTATGCCAACCCTCTCATTCTATGACTTTTTCTTTCTTAATCATCTGTTCCCAATACCGTGTTTTTTTTGTTAATTTTGTTCATCAAATTCCAGCTCCTTCTTTCCAATTTTCTAATTTCCTATGCCTTCTATTTGCAGTCACCCCCCCCCCACTTTTTTAAACACCTTTAGTTAATTATCATTTGTGACACAGGCAAACTTGCATTTCTATAAAGTAATCAAACCATATTAACAAGTTCACTTTTATAAACATTATACATCTCATATATTGTTATATGTCATATAATCTAAGCAAGAGTATATAAATTGTTCAGGTCCTGCATTCTCTTAAACCTCATTCCTCCTCCAAAACATTTTTCAACATGTATTATTCTCACAATTTCCTTTATTTTTTCTATGTGATTGAAGTCTACCCTTTTCTCAAGATCCCACTTCCTGTTCTTTTATGTCTGTTTCAATATTCACTTCTTCAAGTATAGTTGGAGTAGATTTTGATTTCTGTTTTCTTGTTATTGCTTTTTTGGCAGCCACCAGAATTAAAGTTAATAAGGCATTACTAAGTCTAGACAATTCAGATGCTGCATCACAGCTCAAAAAATAATTACTTTAGTTACATTCACTTGTTTTCCCAGTATTCCTGACAGAGTATGCTGTAGGGAATTTTTAAAGTCTGCCAGCTCATTGCAGTCCCCAAATGTATGTTCCCAGATACCTATTTCTTTTCCATCACACCTCCAACATTTGTCATCTACTTGAGGAAAAATTCTTTGGCATCTGCTTGAGGTATAAAAGTATGTATGCAAAGACTTTCAGGCAAAAATCCTAAATCTTCTTGATTTGCTTGCATATTTGGGAGCCATACATATGTTCTTACATTGTTTCCTTGTGTATTGCATATCAAATCTCTCTTCCCAATCTTTTCTGACCCCTTTTGATTGATTCTTAAAATTATTGTGCAATATTTATACACCCTACTATGCCTTCGTTGAAGGTTGGGCGTCAAGCTCACACCTCGGCACCGTAAAAATCTACTGCCAATCATTAGCGGACCAGAGTTCTGCTGTGGCGACCCCTAACCTGGAAAAGCCGAAAGAAAAACAACATTTATACACCCTACTAATTATCCTTTTTTAACAGCAGCTTCTGATCTAGATTCAATTAAAACCTCAACCAGTGCTGGTCTTTCGTTTAGGATTCCCCTATCATTTTTTCTTTGTCTACACTTTGATATCAATCCCTGATAGGGAAGGCAATCATGAGCCTGCAACCCAAATGTCTTCTTGGCCTCTTTGCATTCTGTTACCTTTCCCTCTCTTATTATTTATTCTCAGTACCTTGGTTCCTTTGCCAGCTTCCTCTGGTAAATTCCAACCCCGTCTTGCCTATGCTCTGTACCCCTAATACAGTCATCCCCTAACAATGGGATCTCCTTTCTCCATTCACATGTTGGCTTAGTTCTTAGTATACTTTCTACAACTTTATGAATGTAATATTCAGTATAACTGTTATTCTTCTTAAGGATCTTAATCTAAAATACCATTCTTTCCTTATTTCTTGAATTACCCCCCACTTCATCATCATCCCTTTCCACTATAAATTGCTACATTCGACTTGTGTTGTGTATAAGGGCCTCAACTGTGAAACTGTAAAATATCCACTCAAATCAGGTAATCCTAAACCTCCTTGATTTATTAGGAGGATCAACCTATCACACTTGACTCTTGTCATCTTCCCCTCCCAAATAAAATCCTTTAGCTCTTTAACTACTATGCACAACTTCTTTTCTGGTTGATAAAAAATATGCTTGACGTGTATAAAACTAAAGGAACTAAAAACATTTTTACTGCTTATATATTGCTATCCATTTACATAGGCAAGAGCTTCCAATTTCTCAATTGTTGTCTTATCTTTTATTTAGTCTCTTCCTACATATCATTGGCTGCCATAATCAAATCCCTTTTAATCCATTACTCCTAAATACTTAATTTTATCATGTCGCAATGAACAAATTCATGTGTGGATACATAGTTTATACTTATAGCTTCTGTTTTATCTTTATTAATTGTCTATCTCAAAAAAAAAAAGAACTGTCTCATCACTGAGATGTCCTTTTATAGTTCTGTCAGGTACAAAATAACATCATCTGCTAATAAAGCCATCTTTTTTGAACGCCATACCAATTATATCATTGAATTTCTGAGTCCCTTATTTTCTTTGCCAATGGTTCTAAATATAAAGCAAATCAAGTGGAAAGAAGACACCCCTGCCTAGTTTTCTGTTCAGACACAACTTTTCAGAGAAAAAAAAACTCCCATTTTGAGTTTTGCCTCCAGTTTCTCATATATTCTTCAAATTAACCTTATTGTTGTATCTGGAAATGCATTGCATTCATCCCTATTGGTAAAGTTTCCTTTTTCCATTCCTGCTTTGGCTTAGGTCTCAAAATAGTTTCTGCTACTTTATAAATATAATATTCTATGTGGATCTTCTTGTTCTCCTTTGGGGCCAGCATTTAAAAATTAAAATCTCTCCTTATTTTGTACCCCCCCATTTAACATCATAACTTTCAGCTTTGATGCTTTGATTGGTAGTTTATTCAGTATATATCCATATTTATCCTGCAAATTGCAGGACAGAAAATGATCCAGACTTGTTCAAACAATGCCTTTATCAGTGCATCTAATCTATTGACACAAAAAACAAACTTAAATAGTCTGTAATCAAATGCAGCCAGTTCCCATTGTTTAATTATAGATGCTCATTCAGTCCCATTGAAAATAATCCAGCCAGTCTGATAATCCAATGACTAACTTTCTTCCAGCACTTAAAAGATAAAAAAGAAATTCTCTATAACATATTATGCCATCCTAACTTATTGGCCATATTATGTGAAATCTTATCTATTATGATAAATCTTATCTATTATGATCTTTCTTCTTTCACCCTGTATCTGGCTGCTGTGCACCCTGCTCCGGAGCTTCCTCCTACACCTTTGTGTTCCTGCACGCCCCTGCGCCTGACCAACTGAATGTACTCTGCTTGTTGCACAAGGAATTAATCCTGTGCAAAGTATTTCACTACCAGCTCCCTGTGTGACCTCCCTGAAAGAGACAGTGAAACCTTTGTATTCCTGCACGTCCCTGCGCCTGACCAACTGAATGTACTCTGCTTGTTGCCCAAGGAATTAATCCTGTGCAAAGTATTTCACTACCAGCTCCTTGTGTGACCTCCCTGAAAAAGACAGTGAAACCTTTGTGTTCCTGCATGTCCCTGTGCCTGACCAACTGAATGTACTCTGCTTGTTCCCCAAGGAATTAATCCTGTGCAAAGTATTTCACTACCAGCTCCTTGTGTGACCTCCCTGAAAAAGACAGTGAAAGTATGTGGTGCCTCTGATACTTGAAAGACTGTATCCATAACGCGTTTTAAATATACTGCTAGGTTAGGCAAGACCCCAGTCAGGTCAGCCAGCAGCCAAACTACCTCCCTCTTCTAGCATTCCTCTAACCCTACTTATATATTTTTTCTTATCTTTCTTTCCCCATACTTTCCCCACTCTAGTTCATTTCTTACCCTTCTTTTATCTTCCTTCTCCCTCAACCAGATATCCCCTTAGCTGACTTACTTATTGCAATTAGGTAGCTGACCACTAGGTGGAGCATCTATACTAGCTTTCTGTCCTATTATTCTACACCTTTCTCTACCATATCTCTTTAAATAGGCTTTCTGACCTTTATCATACCCTGCTTGTTCTATCTCCCCAAGTTTACAGCTTCTTTTGACTCACGGGCTTCCCTACCTTCTCTGTACTAAGGCATCTTAAATCACTGTCTATTCCTCTAACATCCTAATTCCATTCTTCCTAAGCCTCTTATCTCTCCCATACCTCCTACCTTCAGACTCACCTGCACTCTCCTCACTTCACTGATTGTCTTCCTTGACAAACTACTCCTCAGTCTCTTCCCGCTCCGTTCGCCATGCGGGCTCACTCCACTCCCCTACCCTGCCCTCAAATCCCACCCGCCCCTAGTACTCCTAGCTTTATTCCGTCAAGGCCACACCCACACAACACTTGCTCCAATCACATTAATCATCTAATTACCAAACCACACCTCCCATTCCTCCTCCTACAAATTACCTCCAACACATTCTTCCCTATACCTGCCTATTTTCCCCACCTTTAATTCTCCTCCCACTTATTATTCACACCATGTCCACATCATCCACCCCATACCTATTCCTTTCACTTCTCTTGCTCTTACTTTTTCCTTCTCTCACAACTGCCTATCTCCTAATCTCCTTTGAAAAACCATTACACTCTACCTTTCCCTTCCCCTCCAAATACACTTCCACACCTCCGCTAGCTACCTCTGTAAACTTCCTAAATATCTTATACAAACCTAGCTGCCTTCTTTCTAAATATCATAGACTTACACCCATCAAATATACCTATTTAAATATCATAATCCTACCAGGCAATTTTAGTAAACACCTTTACCCTAAACACGTAACATACCTTCACTCCCTACTAGATGGAGACATACATCCTATCCCTGGCCCAAACTATATCCCCACCTCTGGAAAATGTAATACTTACACCATTAGCTCCATAGCCCTTTCAAAGTCCAAAAACTCTCTCCTCATAGCACATCTCAATATACGTAGCATTAACAATAAAATTCCTCACCTCCACGCCCTCTTAGATGTCCACCAATTTGACCTTCTATGCTTATCTGAAACTTGGCTAAAACCTACTGTTAAAGACAATGAATTAACCCTTCCAGGTTATAATATCATAAGAAAAGACCACACTACCAAAAAGGGAGGAGGGGTTGCAATCTTATATAAAACAGAACTACAAGTTAGCACTATAGACCTTAATCCACCTTTAGAAAATAGCGCTGAAATACTTATCTCCAACCTTCAAATCAACTCTCGCAAAGCCATAAATATTATTTGTTTATACTTACCCCCAGGAAATAACATAAATACCATTGAAACTATTCTTAACTGGACATCTTTTAATCACCCACAAGAAACCATAATTCTAGGAGACTTTAACATAGACTGGCAGACCTGTAGTAATGTACACCCCACCACCCATATTAACTTATACGGCTTTTCACAACTATCATCCCCCCCCACCAGAACTAATAAACCCAACAACAAAGAAAGTACCCTGGACTGGATACTTACTAATAATCCTCATCAAACATACAAAGTTGGAACCCTCCCTGATGACCTAAGTGACTACACTCTAACCTATATTATTAGATATAAAACTAACCTAGCTTACCCTAACACTGTCAGAAGTGTACGCAACAGTAAGAAATTTAATCCTGAACTCTTCCAGACAGAACTGTTTCAATTTAACTGGTCACTACTAAAATCTCTCCCACTAGATGAAGCAGTAGTCTATTTCAATACCACATTCTTAGCCATCCTGAACCACCATGCCCCAGTACGCTCTGTTAGATGTAAAACTAAACCAGCCCCCTGGCTCTCTAATGACACTAGGCAAAAAATTCTTCTGAGAAACGAATCCTGGACAAAATGGCAAACTACTAAGAATCCATTAGATCACCAGACCTTTAGGCAACTTAGAAACAGTACTAAAAAAGCCATTGTACTAGACAAAAAAAAAACCTTCTACCACCAAGCACAGCAGACTTATCATAATAAACCACAAAAGTTTTGGAACAGCATTAACAAACTTCTTTACCTAGGACAATCCATTACTCCCAACCCACTAGGCTCCAACCCTGACAATCCCACTCACACTGCCAATGCCTTTAATTCCTTCTTCACCAATGCCATCCAATCTCTTGCCAGCCACCTATCTCCTGATACCTCTAATATTCCTACTTCATCTTCAATCACTCTCCCTTCATTTCAGTTACAACCTGTCTCTACTTCCACTATAAACTCCCTTCTCCTAAAACTAAAAACTACCACCCCCTCAGCTGACCAACTCCCAGCAGAATACCTTCAAAAAGGTGCTAAAGCCATTGCCTACCCCATATCCATTCTGATCAACAGAACAATAAACAAAGGAAATATCCCATCCATCTGGAAAATCTCTCACATTATTCCATTACACAAAGGTGGTAATTCTTATAACTTCTCTAACTACCATCCTATAGCTCTGCTATCTCCTTTGGAAAAAATCATGGAAAAGTGTATCCATAAGCAACTGCTTAATCACCTTCTCCAAAATGACTTACTTGCCAATGGTCAACACAGCTTTAGACCATATCACAGTACCACCACTGCCCTATTATCATTCACAGATTGTATTAACAATAACCGCAACAAAAGTATTCTTTCCTCTGCAGTATTCCTTGATTTATCCAAAGCTTTTGACATGGTTAATCACCAACTCCTCTTACATATAATGAAATCTCTATCACTTGTTCCCTTAGCCATTAATTGGTTTAAATCTTACCTTGAAAACAGACAGCAGGCAGTACTCTGGCACAACAACCTTTCTAATCTCCTTTCCATCTTTCCATCGAGGCACAGTGGTGCAGCGGTTAACGTTGTCGCCTCACAGCAAGAGGTTCTTTGGTTCGATTCTCAGCTGGGGTGCCTTCTGTGTGGAGTTTGCATGTTCTCCCTGTGTTCGCGTGGGTTTCCTCCCACATTCCGAAGACATGCATCTGGAGAATTTCTCCCCGGGCCTCCGCTGAAAACAGGCTCTGTGGAACCTAGTCGGACATTCCCGGTCAACAAATGTTAAATAAAATAAAATAAATAAAATAAAATCTCCCTTGGTGTCCCTCAGGACTCCATATTAGGTCCGCTGCTATTTTCCATTTATATTAATGATCTTCAGTTAGCAATTCCACATACTACATGCATTCAATATGCGGATGACTCTATTATCATCTGCTCAGCTACTTCTTAAACTGAATTACAAACCCTTACCCAGATAGCATTTAATACTGTTGAACAATGGTTCATACACTGTTGCCTCCTCCTAAACCCCAAAAAAACTAAAATGCTACTCTTCTCACCAACCTGTAAGTCCACACCCACACATTTCACACTCACATCTAACAATGGTACTCTTATTTCTCCCGACCCAACTACTAAACTCCTAGGAATAACAATTGACAATAACCTCAACTTTGACATGCATATTAACAATACTATAAAAACAGTCAACAAGAAACTTGGATCCCTCTATAGAATCAAACCCTTTCTTACACCAGTAGCTAGGGCTGCTATAGCTAGAACTCACCTAATCTCTACTCTACTCTATGCCTCACCCATTTATACAAATCTTTCTAAAAACAACCTCAACAAACTAGCAGTATCCTATAACAATATTGCTAGATTTGCTACTGCCTCTCCTTTCAGAACTCATCACTGCCTTAATCTAAAACAACTCGGCTGGCTAGAGTTTCTACACCATCTACAATTTCTCCAGCTTACTATAGCCCACAAGACCCTCTAGCAACCCTCAAATACTCCAATACTCTCAAGTCTCTTCACCTCCTATAGTAATCCTATAAACTTACGCTCATCCAACAAACTTCTTTTTAACACTTGCAGATCCAACAACTCAGCAGGTGATACCCTGTTCTCTAATACTGTTGGAAAGCTATGGAATTTTCTACCTACTGATCTCACTTCTCTGTCTTCTCTTACACTATTTAAAAAGA
This sequence comes from Protopterus annectens, assembly GCF_019279795.1. Classification (NCBI taxonomy): domain Eukaryota; kingdom Metazoa; phylum Chordata; order Ceratodontiformes; family Protopteridae; genus Protopterus; species Protopterus annectens. The sequence continues at coordinate 127,475,117 of NC_056731.1, read as the reverse complement.
AACTCAAATTATATCTCAATACACACTGGTTATGTTCCTGTACTAATCCAGACTAACTTTCCTATGTGTCATTAATAACAACTATTCATCTTTATGTATGTATACCTCCTTACGGTCCTTGTGAAGCACAGTTGTATTATTGAAGTTAGTATTGTTATAAGAATGTTTATCTGTTGCTAGTATTGAAGGTAGTATTGTTATAAGAATGTTTATCTATTGCTATTACAAAAAAAAAAAAAAAAAAAAAATTGTCTATTTAGTTTTATTTCCTAACTGCTACTACCTTCTATATTTCAGTTTGTATGTATCTTTACTGTACTTCTTTTTACATTGTATTTGTGCATATGTCTCCCGGGCCTCTATTGAAAATGGACATATATCCAGTTAGACTAGCCCGGTCAACAAATGTAAAATAAAAATAAATAAATAATAAAATAAATAAAAGTAAATGTTACAGTTGAATTTTTTTGTATGTTTATATTATACATTGAACATACATTTGTTCTTAACATCAATCTTGTGTTCAGAAATATGAGCTCTAAAAGGACAAGATGTTTGGCCAATGTAAAATGCAGAACATGTGCATGTAGCAAGATAAACTACCAAATCAGAACTACAGTTTCTGAATATATAAATTTTAAAGATATTTGGAGTATTTTGCATTGTAAATTCTTTGGTCTTTGCTACGTATTTGCACTGAGAACAATGGTCACATGGTTGAGATCCTGTAAGAATGCTCTGCCAATAGTAGTTTGCTGTTCAAATGTCTGATTGGACTTCTTCTTTGTTTAATTTTAAACAAATTTGCCTTTTATAGGATTATTTTTACCATTAACATTTAATGATAATAAGTTTAATTCCATAGTTTAGAAGAATTTGTTTTAAAGTTACACAAGATCTTGTGTTGTGTTTAACTATATTGAGGTAGAAGGGGTCTCAGGTAAGAAAAAAATAAAATATTAACAATAAAATATTTTCCATTCTATAATAACCTACACTTGGAATAACTATGATTCCTTGTCTTCATCTGAGACAACCAAGTCTCAAGACTAACTTTCTTCCAGTACCTAAAAGATAAAAAAGAAATTCTCTACAACTTATTGGGAGAGCTCTACAGTATAAGATAAATGTTATAGGAATTAAAATATAAAACAATATAAACATAATTTATGTATAATAATAAAAAGATTATAAGAGAAATAAAAAACAATAATAATATATATCTGTAAAGTCTAATATATTTATAGTTCTATTTTCTTTATCATAAAAGCTTTATTAAAATGTTTGATTATAATTTAATATTTACAAATTAATATATATTTTTGGAAATAATTAAATTTTTTAAACCTTTCTCATTGCCTATCTCCTCTCCAATACATTTCATCCAATTATGAACAAATTGGAGAATATAATGAAAATATTATCTTAATAGAATAGGTATTATAAAATGTTAGAAATGATCTCCTATTTAAGTTTAAATGTTTAGATATAAATATATATGTATGTGTAAATATATTTGTATTTGTATTTGCTATGAGAAACTTCTTACATTCACATAAGATAAATTATACTCAACTAAACTTTAAGATATGTAATTTTATAAGATTTAAGGACTTCCTCATAAAGAAATTACCTCAAAATGAATCAGATATCTTTCTCCCTTTTTTAGTACCCTCCCCCTTTCCTTTAACACATTTAGTGCAAAGCATCACTTTCAAAATTTGGAGCTTGAAATAGTACTGCTTAAAATTTTAGTGTTGACATAAGACACTAACCCAATTGCTTATTATGAAAACTTTCAAGCTGTTGTAAATAGTCGGTACAAATATTTCACATCTTCCTGAGGCTATACCATCCAATTTGATAAGAAACATAACAATTTTTGAAATATTGCTTCCACAAACTTTGAAAAGCAGACAAAAGAATAAATCTTGCAATATCACATTAAAGGTCATGAAGTCTAGAGCTCGAATGACTGTTTCCGCTTCTCAAGCTCAGCTCACAATGAAACTGTCAATAATTTGCAAAAAGAAGAAAGCTTGTACATTTGAACACTTTTCAATAAAACTTTTCAAATGCATTTAACATAAATATCTTATGTTAGTTTAGAACTATGCATACATTATATATGATTGTTTTCTGTTAATTTAAGTTAATAATTGAAACTGGCTTTAAACGTTTCACTGATAAATTCATTCAATTGCTTATTTGTGTAGCTGGGATTTATAACAGCAATGTAGAACTGCTTCCTTAGTCTAATCTGGTTTATCTTGTTCCAATTATTCTACATGAAATGTGACAAAATATTACATTCACTAAACAAAAGAATGACAAATATATCTTGCAATTTTAAAATTTTATAGAAATGTCCAAAATAGCATTATGTTCAATATATTTGCAATGACTTTAACTAAAGGTAGTAAAAATATTAAATTGTGTTCCTCAATTACAATGTTGTTACAAAAAGTGAGTGAGCCAAAGGAGCATTACAGTAAATAAGTGCTAAAAAAAAACAAGCATTGTATTCCACCAAAAACGCATGTTACGTTAACACTTTTTTCCTGCATGCATGGACTTCATAAGAACTTGTTTAACTGCCTTAAATACATTGTAGATACAGAATTATGGTAGCTAGGGTCATATATAACCCTCCCCTTCTAAAATTATATGATACAGTCCATCTTCTAAATCTATTTTTAATGAATTCAAATGTGTATCCAGACAACTGTTAACAAATCTAGCCAGTTGTCATTAATTTATTTCAGCCAGATGTATGTCCTTATCAAGTGTCTCAATTTTCTGCATGAGTAAAACCCTTCAGAGATGTCTAAATTCTTCAATAATGTTCAATGTGTGATGTCATCCCAGCATACCACTTGTTATTATAAACCCCTTAAACCTTAGCATTAGTTATACATATGGAACTCAAGAACTTGTACCATAAGTATAAACATAAGACCACATGACCAATCTTCACAAGGAATTTTTTTGTAGCACAACTTGGTATAACTAATTTTTAGTGATGCCAAAGTCATATAATATATATATATATATATATATATATATATATATATATATATATATACACACACCACATACATACACACACACACACACACACACACACACACACACACACACACAAACACACACACACACACACACAAAACATATATTATGTTTGATAGAAATATAACTTTTCATTTTCTTGAATTCAGTTATTAAATTCTATAATTCCAGTTTTACAGTTATTTTTCATGTTATTTACTTAAGTAACATTCACGTTTTAATTAGATAACCAAATGTAATGACAAATTAATTCACTGTAGTCACTGGCTACAAATATCTCACTATGACAAACTAAACAAAGTCAACAACTCAAATTTCCCCACTTCTCCTCTGTTTCTCTTTTTTTCACTTTAATTTCTCGTTATTTCACTTCTTTCTATTATATCCAAGATGATAATATTCTATTCATATCTTTCAAACTAACTCTATTTTCTAGTATTATTTTCTGAACTAGTGGCTCATTTTCAAAAGGTTCTATATTTGTCACAATTTTATTTAGCCTATAAGGGATGACAAAACACTTGCTTAGTAAGAAACTATGACATTCATGAATGAAAGTATTAAGTTATAGATTATGTCTAAACCCTACTTTTTTACATTAAATTTGACACATTGCTTAAACCCTGCTTTGTGTGAGAGTAGTAAAGCTGAATTATCAGTTATATATAAAGGTGATTGAAAGGAACTGCTTCTACTAAAATTTCTGCATGGCATTTCTTCTTGCTCACTCATATAAATTAGGGCTTCTAGATAATAGATTGAAAAAATGACCAAATCTATAAGCTGTGCAATTCCAGTCACTGCAGAGAGGTATTTTTGACATATTCACAATAAAATGTAGTGCATATTCTTTTAATACCATTTTTATAAATATTTTGAAATATAAATAATTACATATTATGTGGAGTAAGGCAAAGAACTGTTTGCAACTGTTTCTATACCTGTACCTGAACATTATTAGTATACATTCAAGCAGCTAAGCCAGACAGATAACTCACTTTGTATTAGTAAAATCATATTTAGTTCACATTTCATTGCTGCTATGTTACAGAAATTGCTTTCTTGATAAAGCTGTTAAAAACATCCCTGTTTATATATTATGTGCTTTAATTTGTTGATTGGATTAGTCCCACTAGGCTTATAACTTATTTTAAGAGAAGGCTATTAGGTGACAATTATACAGACTAGGAGCATTTTATCCAGGACACCATGGAAATCAGGATGCCCTTTCTGGCATATACTATGAGAACTTTAGCATCTAGCTAAGCTACTCCTAACTCCTTTAAGTAGTTAATTATAGACATTTGTGAAAGTCAGTGTCATTAGCTAACTTGTAACATAATCACATTGCAAAAACCTGGAACTCATTCCCACTATACATACTCACTGCCCCCACCAACTTCATGTTTAAACAATTACTTAGACAGCACCTCCTTAATAACTGGCTCTGCACCTGTATTACACCTGGCTAAACTCCTCCTTCTCATTTCACTTCCCACTGTACTACCAGGTTGCCATATAGTAAAGGATTTTTTTCCCCGTATTGTTATGTTATATGTGTATATAATTGATGAGAATGTTTAGCTATATTACTATTTTTATTATCTAATTTCATCATGTTTCATTTTATTATGAGTTTTAAATGTTCATATCTACCTTGTAAATGTTTATATCTTGCTTGCATAATCTGTCTATGTCTGTAACTATCTTTGGAGCCTTTCTCCTCGGGTCTCTGCTGAAAATGGCCTACTAGCCCAGTTGGACTATCCTGGTAAACAAATGTAAAATAAAATAAATAAACATGAATATATATAAAATATATTAAATGCTTTAGACACATGACTATTTTGATAATACATTAGAAGTAATTTCTGCAGTCTGATTGATGTGTGTCATAATAACACAGCACTGCCATGTACAAGGGGGTTAAAACTTCAGTCCATTTGATTGCTTAGACAAGAAAAGAAAAAAAATGTGCAAAATTCACTATGCAGATTATAACTAAAATCAGTGTCAGGAATAGCATCTTTGACTAAAAGAAAATGCTAGATGGCATTATACGCAGGTCTCTGTCCATTACAACCTGTTAAGTAACATGTTTAAAATGTGATTCAAAATCTCTCTTATTTAATTGAATCTTATATGAAAGGTTAAAAAGATGTTTTTTTGGGATGCAGACTATAAATACCTTATCAGTAGAGACTTTGAGCTTTTAATATTACCAGAGGTTCCATATAGGCAATGTAGAATCAGAAGTGTATCAATACATTTAGATTATGGTATGCATAATTTCCATATTGTAGAATGTTGTTGTGTCTTTCGGCTTTTCCCAGTTAGGGGTCGCCACAGCAGAACTCCGGCTAATGATTGGCAGTAGATTTTTACGTGCCGAGTTGCCAGCTCTGATGCACAACCTTCAACAAAGGTACACCCATTCACGCATGTCTCCACACAGAAGACGCTTTAGCTGAGAATCGAACAGGACAATGTCTTACTGTGAGGCGACAACGCTACCGCAGCACCACAGTCTGATCTATAAATTTGGCTAAGTCGTTCTTGGTTACTTATAAAGCATGAACTAGAAGGTAAGTAATTCCAAGTGCTCACAAACAAAAAATCATGGCATTATTTTCCACTGCATTAGAAAAGAACATGATGTAACATCCCAAGTTTTATTACTTATATTCATAGTTGCCCTTAAATAACTTAATATGTAAAGGACTATAGGTAATGGCATGTATATATATTCAACCAGAATAAGAACTGTTTAAACTTTTCACTCTATATTTGCAAGAAGAACGTAACTTTAAACTGCTTAGCAACATATGATAAAAGCAAAACCAATTTTATGAAAGATAGATCGCAAATATGAGGCAGAAATCTGGACATTCTTTAATTAACTGTAACTCCATAGGGCATGGATCAGGTGGGAAAGTTGTTCAAGAGCTCAAGAGCAAAAGCTTCAACCAATTCAGTTAAATCCACTTGACAAATTATTTAAAAAAAGAAAGATGTCATTTTGCAACCAGGAACTCATACCAAACATGAACATGTAACTAGCAACTCACCCCATTCATCCAATCACATCTAAATTTAAACAAGACACACAAATCTCCAGAACAAAGGAAGCAAAAACACAATCTAAACAATATGAAGAGCAAAAACCCACCTTTAAGTTTTCTCCGTTCACAAGTCTTTCAAGTATCAAAGCAGGAAATCATCTGAACTCCAGCAAACTCCCAGTACATCACCAACCAAAGACACAAAATCAATATTTCATTACAGAATGGTCCCCTTTTAATCACACTAGTAGCACACCACCCGCAGTTATGTTTGTCAGATACAAGTCATGCATTTCTCATTCATAGTTATATTTAAACAAGAAGAGGGTATGAAGCAACAACGCAATATAGAGTAAAACCTTCTACTTCCTGTTTTAGCCTAATGCTGTTAAAGTCTATAGTAATATTAAAATTAACATTAATAGAGACATCTAAATGAAATAATTTGCACCAGTAACCATAACTCTTCACAGGTACTACTTTTTTTCTAAAAAAAGAAGATTTTTGTACATTTTAATATATAAGAAGAATTAAATGGAAAGAGAATGTGAAGAAGAAGGAAATAAAATTATGTATAGAGGAGTAATAGTATCAAGAATAGACAAGTAATAAAGGAGGGGAAAATAATTGTTTACTATAAAGTATACTAGTAAGATTCTATGAAGGATAGTCAAATAGGGATAATAAGTAAAAGGAAAATGAAAAACAATACCTTTTTATGGCTGAAGAAGAATTTTTATGCAAAACATATCACAGATAATAATGGCATAAACCATTATACTAGAAAGTTTATATTATTTTTGGTGGAAACATCCTTACGATAATTTGTTTTTTGTTTCTTTCTCTTCTTTTTTTTTACATCAGACCAATTGTCTTTTTCTGGTCATCTTTCAGAAGTGGAAGATATCCAGTCCATATCTTCTGAAAGAGAAATTATATTGCTATTTTAAATAAAAGAGAGCATTTCTTCAGTACTGGAAAAAATAGTGCCTGAAGTCAGTTGAAGTCTTATTTTTGCAGGGAAAACAAGTTGAGCTTTGATGTTGTTTTGCTTAAGATGTTTAATTAATGTCCTTTCTTTCCTATGTCCCATAGTCTTGGATGAATAATCATTATCATATCTAATGGTTGATTGTCCAAATTTTAATGGAGCTTTTGCCCAAGCAGACTTTAATACCAGCTCTTTATCCAAACAGGATAAAAACTTTACTATAATATAGTTGGGTTTAAATATATTAATGGAGGGAGATGCTTTGCCAGTCAATCTGTATGCTTCTTCTATACCATAGGAGAAACTTTCTTGTAAATTAAGTACCTTAGGAACCCAAGCTGTCAAGAAATGGACCATATCCTCTCCTTCTGACTTTTCTGGAAGACCACAAATTCTCAAGTTGTTCGTTCTCTCTCAGTTTTCCAAGTCATCCAGCTTCTCAATCAACCAGTAATTATGATTTTTTAGTATTGCTATTTGAGATTCAGTTTCTTTAAGTCTACTGTCAATATCAGATAGTGCATTTTTAAGATCTGAGGTTTTTGACTGAAGCTGTTGAAATGTCTTTAAAAATATTTGTATGTTTAAGACTATTTTCACTTACTTCTTGAAGATTTTCTTGGAATCCATCTATTTTAATAGTTCTTGAATTGTTGTTGTCACCATTTGTAATTCTTTCTTAATAGCAGACTCTGTATGATTGTGTATTTAGTTACTTATCTTTCAGAGTACAAGATATCATTCCCTTGAATAATTTGACAGTAAATTTTCTTTGATAAAACTCCAAACTTGAGATTATAGTGGCAGACTTGCGTAGCTAGGTATAGAATATAAGTAAAATAATAATTTTGCATTTTTTACTGTCAGAAATTGTAAAATACTGCAGAGCTTTGAAAAGAGCTGTTAGCACTGTGTCATCTTGGCTCCGCCCTCCATAAGATGAAGTCTTTCAGTAACTTGTATACAGCATCATTTTGTAGTTATTTCTTGACCTCCATTTGCAGACAATGTTAGGCACCTGGAGGCATCACAGTGATAATTCTAGGGAAATACATAAAGGAGCAAATTTGATATTTGTTTTGCTGTGGGTAATGTTATCCACTGAGGGGTCTATATGTGTTGTTCTTCAGCGTTGGCCCTCTGCATATACAGTGTTGAACTTACTGCAATATGATCAGTGGAGGTTGTTTGCTTTATGGCTAGTTAACAGTCCTAACATTATTGGAGGTAGAAGCAGCTTTGGTTGTCTTGTTACAGGATGTTCTGGAAAGTCTTGAATAGGCATATTTAACAGCCAAAATAAGCTACATTCTATCCTGTATCCCTTTTGAGGCAGAATGTAAATATGTATGGCAGGGCAAAGATATTGCCTAACTTGTTGCTGTTGCTTTCTCTACTGAAAATAAAATAAATTTCAGATATTTACTCAAGGGTACTAGAAGTGTTTGTGTCTGCTGCATATTGTTTGGTCCATGCACTCCACCATTTACTGCACTGTGTTTGAATTGGGAATGATATGTGTGTGTGTGTGTGTGTGTGTGTGTGTGTGTGTGTGTGTGTGTGTGTGTGTGTGTGTGTGTGTGTGTGTGTGTGTGTGTGTGTGTGTGTGTGTGTGTGTGTGTGTGTGTGTGTGTGTGTGTGTGTGTGTGCATGTATGTTTAACGTGACAGGGTATATTATTTTGTTATACAAGTTCAAACTATGTTTTTCTTTCAAGATGCATGTGTGGGGGGAGTCTAACTGATAAGAGATTCAATAAATGCAGAAAAGATAATGTAGACAGGAGCTTAATGATAATACATGCATGTACAACATATGTTATATATTTGGATCCCTGACTAAATAACAACACATTCTGTTATGATATAGGAAGGGACAGCCTTAAGAGAATAAGGCACAGTAAATATTCAAGAAAGGGGCATCTAGGGACTAGATGTTGAGATATGTACATATTTGTTGGTATGATTAACCTGACAGCAGTTAAAGGTGGATTAAGGGCACATAAATGCAAGTGTCAAAGTTTTAGGGATACAAGGGCTCTAAGGAGCAGAAAACTAACATATTGTCTTCTGCCAGTCCTACTTAAGCTGAAGTCATGTGAGGGGACTTTGTGCTGCTGCTGACTTTTGCTGGGTGTATGATATCATTCTGATGTTTGCCTTAGTAATGGTGGGGATACTGAAAGTGCCAACGTGGGATTTGAAGTAGGCAATGGGAGTGGAAGAAGTGGTGGGGGGGGGGGTTTAAGAAGCAGCAAAAAAGTACCATGCTGGCTCTAGACATAAAATGCCCTGTGAACCATCTAAGACTCCAAGGGATGGATGCAGAACAAAGGTTCCAAAGTATTATGACAGAGTCATGCCAGGTAGGAGAGATGAGGACTGAGATAAAGAAAGGGGACAGAGTAGAATGGTAAGGAGATCTTAGTTCTTTTGTCATGGAATGTAGGGAATGCATGTTACCCTGTAAAGACAGACACTATATTAAGGTATATTAGTAGATAAACAAAAAGAGTGACAATCAAATCATAAGTCCCACCAAAGTTAATATTGCAAAAGATGTTGGTATTGACATATGGGGAATTTTGGGGATGATGAGAATAGAGAGAGAGAGGGGAAGCTGGATTGTCCTCATGGCCCAAATTCCGATATCATCTTTTTAAAAATGTTAAAGAACGATGGGAATGGAATATATCCCACATCTCTTGACTTTTTGGCTGGGAACTTGACTACTGTTATGAATTAGGCATTAGACAGGAAGTTTGATAAGTCAAAACCACATAGGAAGGCAAGAAAAATGTTAATAAAGTGGGAGGCAGATATCTGGAGAAGAGATCACCTGGCTGATGCATAGGCAAGTGTTCAAAGAATTGAAGGGGCCCTACAGGGGTGAAGGAATACTTTTAAAGCATAACAAATAAAAGGCAGAGCAAAATGAATCTGAAATGCAGGAAGTGACTACAAAATCAAAATGGGGGTTTGAAGTAGTAGCAGCAACAAGACATAAGAAGGAGATGGAGTAGTCATATTTGATGAGCTTAAGGGAAGCAACACTGTGAGAAAGTGGAAAGGTAGAAGGAATAGTTGGATATGCATGAAGATCTATCTGCACTAGAAAATAAGAAATTATTCCATGTTGAGGACACGCAGTTGGTAAGATGTAGTTTAGAGTATTCAAATTTCAGTAGCATAATAACACAGACCTGGAAGAAGTGGTTCAGGGAAAGAGAATAATTGTGGCATATGGTCTGTAACAAAGGCAATAAAAAGAAAAAAATAAAGTCTCTTGTCTATTTAGGCGGATATATTTAAATCCAGCAAAGGACCATCTATCCACAACCTCTTTTTCTCATGTTGCACATGGGGTCAGGCTGTTACTTCAACAGTGACAATCATCTAGAGCCAAGGTTTACACCACAGGGTGGCTAGCCCTGCTATGGTAGTTCTTCCACACCACAGACTCACACCTGTGATCAATTTAGAGTGTCTAATCCACCTACTGCATGTCTTTGGAATGTGGGTGGAAACCAGAGCATCTGGAGGAAACCTAAATGAACACAGGGAGGACATGCAGACTCCACACAGAAGGCATGCCAGCAGAGAATCAAACTGGGGAACCTCTTGCTGTGAAGCAACATGCTATCTGCTGTGCCAGGACATTGTTTTTAATTTATATAATTTAACATGATTTATATTCTTTTACCATATTTATTTATTTTAAGATACAATTCTAATTAAATTATTTATTTTTTTCTTTTAAATATTATACAGTGCCTGAAATTAAACATTTAATATTCAAATAAATTAAAGTAAATAAAAGAGTTTAACATATACAGCCTTGATGAAATGTAGAAAATGAAACAGAAATATTCAAATTATTCAGGGCAATGCAAGGAGTCCATGAGGGGACCATGACATGATATACAAAATGAAAGGCTATAATCTCTGTATTCATGGAGAAGAAGTCAGAAGGAGATATAAGGAACTATCTGTTGACAAAAGTGGTAACATATTATTGGAACAACCTTCCTGAGAAGGTTGTAGGAACAAATAAGTGAAGAGCTCAGTAATGCTTGTGACAAGTGTAAAGCCATAGTAATAAGCAGTTTGAAGTTTGTTGAGAAAAAAGTTATCAGATATGTAGGTCTTATAGTTTATCCTATATAAAGGAAGTCAGGTAGGAAGCTCATGTGTCATTTACTTGTGCAAAATTGATTTTTCTTTCTTGCCTTGCTCATAGCAGTCTGAAAAATGTTAACTTTTTGCAACAGATATCTCTGTGCCAACTATGCTAACAAATATTATATGAATTTAGATCACTGTGCATAACTGTTCACTGCTAGAAGTTAACATATAGAAATCCTCAGGTGCAGAGTTCTCATTTTGTACAGTCAAGGCAGTTGAGACTTATCATTGAAAGTGCTGAAAGGACTGAAAATTCAAGATTGTTTTCTTTAATTTGAATTTAGACCCAAAAGGGAAATTTCAGGACTAACTTCTTTCCCACATACAATATATTATACTAAACATTAGCACAGGCTTCTGAAAGCATAGTTAATACCCCGTTTAAGCCCTTAGTTTACATTCTGGGCTGGCAAGCCATCAAAAATGTATCTTATGGTGTTTCTCGTACAATGGTCTGATTGACTAAGATATCTTACATTAGTCAGAACAATAAAAAATGTCAGTCAGATTAATGTATAATAGTCAGTTGCATTTGCTACGTACTCTGATGAGGTATAGTAAGTGTGTGACATATGCTCAGTGTATCAAGAAAATGATGCATCAAGGAAACTATTTTTGCATTTAGCCCTGAAAACCAAAGCTAATCTCATCTTAATACAAGAAACGCATTTAACTTCAGAGCAATGGGAAAAAAAGTGGATAAGACAAATTATAGCTTCTGGGGACAAAACTAACAGTGCTGGGGTGGCCATAATAATTAAAAAACATTTTCAGGATAAAATACTTGAAACTAAGTCTGACAAAGAGGGAAGGTGGTGCTATGTAACATTTACTAACACAGTATTTCCAAAACCCATAATGGTGTTAAATGTATACACACCTTGTAGCAACCAACATCTCTTTTTCATGTCACTGCACCCAATTCTAAACCAACTGGAAGATCATTATCTAATAATTGGTGGTGACTGGAACACATATCAAAACCCAGAAAAGGATAAATCGAACCCGACCAAACTACATAATAGACAAGCTACAATAGCTTTAAATGAACTTAAACAAGACTTCAAACTATATGACCCCTTTAAATATGAGGACAACGATAACAAAACTGGGGCTTACACATTCTACTCCCAATGCCATAAAATGTGGGTGAGAATAGACTTCATTTCAATCTCAGACATACTCATTAACATGGACCCTACAATAGTCATACACACTAGATTTCTGTCGGATCATTCCAAAGTTACAATGAGTATCAACTGGGACAAAAAAACGTTTTTAAATAATAGAGCTAATTAACTCGTCATTAAATCCTAATCTGCTCTTCAAAACAGATGTAGTAAAAGAGATTGAGGATCTATTAAAAACATCCCTTGTAAATATCTTCAATTCCCAAACATCAATGGATATAGAATGGGCATCGACCAAAACACAAGTCAGAGGAACTTTCATTAAAAAAGCAGCATATTATAAAAATAATCCAACTGAAAGAGGAACATAAAATAAAGGAGAAAATAGAACAACATGAGAAAAAATTGATAAATAACCCTAATAATCAAATGGAAATGGACCTCCTAAAACTACAAAGAGACCTATATATGCTCGAGAACAGAAATGTATCTTTTATGAGACAAGACAGTTGGCTAATTATGCAGAAGAAGCCCAAATTCCTTCCAGAACATTGGCCAGAATTATCACTCAACAAAAATCCACCTCAGTTATAACAGAAGTAAATTGCCAAGGGAAAAACTATACAAGAAATGAGGAAATTATCAAAGTATTTGAACAAATATATACTCAAACATATGGAGAACAAACCCTACAAGCCTCGAAGGAGGACAGGGATCTTTTTCTTCAAAAACTAAAATTCCCTAAACTAGATTTAGATCAACAAAAAAAACTAACAGAGTCCATTTCTATTAATGAGATAACTACAACAATTAAACATCTAAAACCACACAAGACCTCAGGCCTGTATGGTCTTACCTCAGAATTTTATAAATCCTTCAGTCCACTAGTTGCCAAATTATTATACCACGTGCTAAACTATATATTAAATAACAACATACATAATATTCACTTTAACGCCTTTAAAACTATTTTTATATTAAAAGACCAAGCGGACCCTAAAAATCCAGATAGCTATAGACCCATCTCTCTTCTAAATATAGTCACCAAGATCCTGACCTCAATACTCACAATCAGAGTTAAAAATCTGATAGAGAAAATCATTTCTCCAGAACAATCTGGGTTTACACCATGTAGACAGACCAGTGACAACACGCTAACATTAAAAGCATTAATATCCTTTGCAAATCAGAGAAATACCAACATCTTCACAATGGTAGTAGATGCCCACAAGGCTTTTGATAGGGTCAATCTTGAACTCTTGCTGCAAACGTTCCCTCACTTTGACATACCTAAAAATGTTATACAGATCATTCAAATTCTCTATAGTAATTCATATACATCTCTATATATAACTAAAACATGGTCAAACAGAATTTCGATAAAAAATGGAACAAGACAAGGCTGCCCGCTATCACCCTTTCTTTTCAATCTTTACCTAGAATCCCTATTTCTATATATTAAACAAAATACATATAATAATCCCCCCTCAATACATAACTTCAAAGTTTATCTCTCAGCATTTGCAAACGATTTAAACATATACTTTACTACCCCAAGTTCAGACATGACCAAAACAATAAACACAATTGAACAATTCTCATACATGTCTAACTACAAATTAAACCTTAATACAACTAATATATTCCCCTTAAAGCCACCTAGACACATTCCCCTAATACCTCTTTTAGACAAAATAAAAATAAAAGAAGAAACCAAATACCTGGGGATTACTTTCTTTCAGAATAACAAGGAATTCTACCAACATAACATAACTCTTAAATGGCAAAACATAACACAAGATTGTACAAGATGGAATAACCTTAAGCTACCGTTTTTGTCTAAAGTATCAGTAATTAAAATGAACATACTACCTAGATTAATATATCTATTTATGACATCTCAGATAACTATACATAATAAATTCTTCAAACAAATTCATACCTTTCTAGCAAAATTTGTATGGGAACCTAAAAAGACCACAATCTCCTATCCAAAACTTACACTTCTCAAGAACAAAGGGGGTCTGAACTTGCCAGATTTCAAAACCTACTATTCTATTATCAACACTAATAGAATACTGAGAATAGCAGAGTATGACCCCTCGGCAAAGACTGGTTCACTGGCCTGGGTAACAATATACTATTGGTACATAAAAATACTAGACATCAATCCCAAAGTGCTTCCCCTCTTAAATAAAAAAGATTCACAAGCCTATAACATAATAGAGCCACTAAAACATTCTATAATTATAACACAAAAACTTTTTCATTCCTTAAACTTTGGACAAGCTATGTTAATACTACAACCCCTTCATAAAAATCCTAACTTAAAAATAAATAACAAGATGCTAAACCTAGACTCCTTCCCTCGGTTAAAACATAAGAGAATCCAAGATATCTACCCATTCCTCAATAGCACAATTCATGAATTAAGAAGTAATCTAAACTTACCTAAAGTATATATAATAATTTTAAGACAAATCAAAGAAGTGTGTTCTGGTTACCTCCAAAAAATTGCCATACTCGAAAGTGACATCGAAAACTGTACCCTTCTTTGGAAGACTATGTTAATGTCAAGGAAAGAAATAACAAACTCATACAAAATGATAGGGGAAATCAAATTCCGGAAAGACCTTCTCTTCTCTAATTACTGGAGAAAATTAAAACCTGATATGGATGACCAGCAAATAGAAAAGGCAATCAACTTAACATTGAAAACTATTCCACTTAAAAAACTCTCACATGCAACTCATGATTAATAATAATGCTTATTTCACCCCAGCAATTCTTCAGAAATTCAGTGCAACTAAGTCCCCATACTGTCCACACTGTAAAGACCAGATTGCAGACCTAATACATATATTCTGGAGTTGTAAATGCGTTTTCAAGCTTTGGAATTCCCTTAAGATACAACTGCAAAAAATGGGGTATCAAGCATCAACACTAACATGAAAAATAGTCACTGCTGAGATGGAAATCTCTTGAGTTTTTTATTATTAACACTCTAGTACATTAAAATAATAAAGCAAACAACAGGATTGAGCGCTTTCTTCCCTTACATAGGGATTTCATCAGAATCTGGATTCTCAAGAGATTTCCGTCTCAGCAGTGACTATTTTTCGGTTATTGTGGACTTTGCACTGTTGGGTTCGTTCATTTTGTTTTATCAACACTAACATGGGAATTTACTCTTTTATACATCCTCCAGGCCAACATCTTAGGAAAACAAGCTAACCCACTTATAATGATTTTCTTATTAATGAAGCTATATATAGCTCGCAGATGGTTAGATCCTGTAAGTATCTCTTGGGAGGAATTCAAGAAATCTGCTATTAAACATCTACTGGCACATAAAATAGTATTGGACAAAAGAAACAAAAATATGAAAGCCCGAGCAATCTGGGAACAGTCCTATAACATCTTATTAGCATAAAGCACCAGGTACACCATTTCTTAAGAACTGGAAGTATTCCTACAAGTACACAGCTTAACTATGGATGAAGTATCATTTTTGTATGTGCTGTTTTTAGACTAATGACATTAATTGGGAAAGCATCTTTGTATATATTGTAATTAGGTATGTTGTATGACCTACATGTTTCTACTTTATCCACAAATATGGTAATTTTGTAAATATGGAATGGTTATGGTTTTTGCAAATGTAAAACAAAAATAAAAATTATTGAAAAAAAATGATGCATCAAGTATTTATGACAGATGGATTATGCATTTTTTGTTTGTTGTGTTGGTTTAAGTATGTCTAAAGAAATTTGTCACCTCTACAGAATAATGCTAAAGCATGTTCACTGCAAAACAGGAAAATGAGGAACGTTTTTGATTGTACATACCTTACTGCAGTCTTCATATGTCCTGTACTGGCATCCCACTCTGTGAAGAAAATGGCTAATTAACCTACTTGTGAAGTTTTTGGGAAGAAGTCCATTATAACTTCTTACTGACAAAATGTCCAGAACTTCATTTAGAGATCCTTGGTGGTGGTGATAGTACATTTTTTCTTCACCATGATCCTCGTGTGTTTCTGAAAGTTCAGTCGTCCCAATGCAGAAAACTGTCGTAAGCAATACTGAAAACCACCTCAGGGATGACATGCTGTTGCCAATTACCACTGTCCTTTATGTAACTGTGTCTGGGCTTTAATTAATTCTTCTACCTGCTAAATTAAAAAAGACAACATTACAAAGGAAGTAATTTTAAAGTATGGGCATTGGTCTGAAAGAAAATATTAATCAGGTATTCTAAGCTGATTAACTGTGAGCCATTATTTATGAACAATAAGAGGTCCAGCAAGAATTTGCTACATTGTGGCAATGCAATTTAATGAATCCAGTGGTGCAGATTGCTTTAAATTATAAACAAATTATAATTGCTAGTTGTTTTATTTATGTTCTGACAGGGGAGATTTTTAAAGTATTACAAAGTAAGATGTGGAACTTTTTCCTGTCACCAAGATTTTGAATAAGAAAATAAAACTTGAAACCCAGTTTTGTCTCACCATTAAAATTAATCATTAGGCTTGTAAGACAAAGGGGTTTAAGTATCTTATTATGAAACACTTTCAGTTATTGGAACATGCTTTCCTGCATACCATGTTAGGCTTTTTGTATTCTAACATTTGTGCATTGAATAAGCAATAAAAACACTTCAAGCAATGTGATTTATAAACTATATTAGTAAAACATATGAAATTATACTGTCTTTCAGATGCCAAATTAACTTATAACACACACATGCGCGCACACACACACGCACAGACATGCACACACGCACACACAGGAACACACACGCACACACACGCACACACACACACACACACACACACACACACACACACACACACGCACACGCAGACACACCATATCATAACACATACTATCATGTTTGTGAGAATTTACGTAATTATATGCGAGAAGAGTTTCCCTTTCTCACTGTCTTGAATCTCATTTATACTTTCTGATTTTCTTGCATGTAAGACATTTTCTCTGGTTCTTCAATGGAACTATGTGAGTCAATTAAAAAACATAAGTTTCCTCATATCTCACTGAAGAATGAATAGACCAACAGGCTATCATTTGGACCACAGAGCAAATAGTCTGCAGGGCTGTTGTCTGATTCTATGAATTAATGTGCTGACTCTTGTCCACAAGGCAACATATATTCGGTGCAGAGGGCTTGGGGATACTCAGGATGTTAGGGCAATACAAACAGGGGTTCTACTATGAAGAACCAAACTAAGCATACAGCAACATTTTTTTTATCATTTTTGTGTTGTTAAACATTTTCTTCAGATTTAAATACAACTGAAAAAAAAATCAGAAATGTGTTAAGTTGTTGAAAGTGCAGACACTACACAGACTGATGAATCCGAATGTAAATACGTTAATCAGCAATGTAAACAGTTCATAATATGAAACAGAAAAGGCCATCTTGCTGTTTTCTAAATCTCAGGAGCATTGCTCTATTTCTTAAAGATGAGGAAAGCAAATGCAATATATTTATAATATAACTGTAAATGCATTCCTTAAGCAGGAGGAAAGCAAATACAGTAAATACAATATAATACAATTAAACATGAAAAAATTACTGCAACACCTGCAAAATCATAAACTATATTATAAGGACATGTTTATGTGACGATTTTATTGTCCTGCCATTTCCTACTATAAACCTTGTAAAATATACCGTGTTTGTCTTCTGGAAATGTAAATAACATTGTAAATTAAACACAAGAGCTTTAAGATCTTTACAGTTTTCTAAAGTATTTGGTAGTTTTATAGCACTGATGATATGGCTAATAAGAACAGGCATTTCTTACCTCACATTGAAGGTACAGACACATGCAGGTATATTGTCATATGTCGTCTTGATATAACTATATATTCTGCTATTGATTTGGTAATTACATTCGTTGTTGCTAGAAGAATTCTGGAAACTAAAAGGATTAGCTGCTGCCCTCTTTTACAAGCCGCTTTGCTAGTTGCCATGGAGAGCACTAGTGAGACAGAAAATGCTTTTATTGTTACCATAAAAGAAAACCTTCAGTAGAGCATTTAATAGCTGCAGAAAGCCTCATCTGGTACATGGTGTGTTTCACAACTTTGTTTTTGTTCTACCTAAGCTACTTTTTAAATTTTCAGCTGACCGTTAAGACTGAATTATCAAGATATTCCTTTAAAGCTTCCTCTTGCTTTAGCTGAAGTATATACAGTACATTTTATGGAAAAATTTATTGCCAACACATTTATTGAAATGATAAAGGAATGTATAAATATAGTACTCTATGATATCTCAGTACAAGTTCTATGTAATATATTTATTAAAGTATTCTGAACTAATACAGTCATTAAAGTATTTTGAATCAGTGAGAGCCCTAAAATATCTTAGTGTGTATTAAGGCTATAGACCATGGTTACAATTTAAATGCTGATCTCTGTGTAAAAGGTCAAGTCTGTATTTGAGGCACTGTCACAGTTCGAGTTTCACATTCTATGTCATTTTAAGTGCCGCTGTCTTGATCTTAAAATACCAAGCTAGAATAACAGATGTAAGTAATTAAAGCAGAAATACATGTTTTCATGCAAGACTTTTCTGTCCAAAACAAAAGAGTAGCTTTGAGTGGGTGGAGCTATTAAGAAGATGAGAGAACCTCCCATTTATTGTATCTGGCATGTTGTGGAATACTTGGCTGGAGAACAGTACCTAAAATTCTAATAGCATTAAAAGTTTAGAATAATGTAGCTTATCTTGCTATGGTGCCTTCATGCAATTAAAATAGTCAAATCTGGGGATGTAAAACCAAAACATGCCCACTCATCTGTGCCTACTTTCTTTTCAAGTGGCCTTGATTAATAAACATACACAAATCTTTGGGGCAAAGGTAACCCAACCACTAGTGTTTTTTGCCATAGTGAAGGGAAGATCAGATCTACACTGTTGAAAATACCATTAATAACAAATGGTCACTTCTGGATTGCTGTGCAACACTAGTGAAGCCTATTGTGTTAGGTATAATGGAGTTCTTGTTAAAGGATGATATCTGTGTGACCAGTGAGATGAACATTTTGACATGTACAGCAACAATAAAATGGAGCAAGGAACACTGACAGGGTTTTCTATTTGATAAATAGCAATGTGCAGGCTAGATTAATCAAAAATAAATAATTTCCCGATGTTAACACCAACTGTCTTGTTCAAATTTTTGTTGGTGGTCAAAGCAAGTAACTTATTCAGGTGGCTTTCCTTTCTTGCTTGTTGTAACAGTGAAACTTTAAAGAAGTCCTTCCCAAAGCAATTCAGAAGTTCTTGTATCCTAGCTTTGTCTTACTAAATCACTTGAATATTTTATGTTACTGCTTTTCTTGAATTTAAATTGGAAGGGTAATTAATGAAGATCTCTAGAAAGAATCACAGGGTCAATAATTTAATTGAAATAGTCTGAAAACCTACAACACTTACCCTTACAATGAGAAAGAAAGCCTATTGATTTTGTCTTCACCAGCAGACCTCAAAGATGTATAAAGGTAGAAGTTCTGGTCAGTTTACTAACAAACATTTCTCTGTCATAGTGTGATGATCCCCTAAATGTCAAACTTGTCTTCAGTTTATGTCTCTAGTGAATCACAGGCCAAGGGAATAGAGACAATCACAAACCTATTAAGTGCCATAAACTGAAATTAGAATTCATTGAAGGCAATGCTCTAGCTTGTGTAATAACTTTTTACACATATTAGTTTCTAAATAAGACAGAGGCCAGTATTCATAGTATCTTGGACAAATGCAATAGGGGTATCCCTGATGCTTGCGAATGAGCATAGCAATGGCAAGATTCACAGAGGACATTTACACTAATACAAAATACCTTCATAATAATGAGATGCAAATGAAAAATGTTGTAAAGCAGTGTATGCTAATGAGTTGGATTTGCAATTCATAGTCCAACATCCATATGATATGCAGATCTGTAGTTAAAATCAATACTCCATCTATAATATTGGAGTTGCAATTTGCAAACCAGCCCCCTTCCATCCCTTCAGTAGTTTGTCCGAATGTGCACAAGCACTTCCCTGACACAAATTATAACCCCTAGCAACCTCTTCACTAGTTTCTCTTAAGTATGCACAGGCACTAAAATGACACAGAATCATTTTTTTTGTCCAGCAATGTCTTCAGCAGTCTGACCAGATATACACAAGCACTTTCCTAACACAGAAATGAATTATTTCCCCAGCAACCCCTTCAGGACTTTGTCCAAGTATGCACAAGCCCCACAATGCAACATTTCCCTAAGCGACCCCTTTGGTAATATGTCCAAGTATGCACAAGACCCATAAAGAAACATTTCCTAAGTGACCCCTTGAATATTATGTCCAAGTATATACAAGACCCAAAATAAAACATTTCTCCAAGTGATCCCTTCAGCAATAAAGCCAAGTCAGAACAAGCACCCAAGTTAAGCATTTCCACAAGCAACTCCTTTAGTAGTATGTACAAGTATGCACAAGCAGAAAAATGAAACATTTCCTCCAACAGCCTCTTCAATAGTATAACCCACCCTACCTGCAGTAGCATTTGACTGACTTTGTAATGAAACATCCCCCCAGCAACCTATTCACTAGTTTATCCATGTCTGCATAAGCACTTGACTGACTGCAAAATGAAACATTTCCCCCGATGACACCTTTATTAGTATATCCATGTCTGCACAAGCACCTGACTGAGCCCAAAATGAAACAATACGCCCAACAATCCCTTTAGTACTTTGTCCAAGTATTCACAAGCACTAACATACAAATAAAAAAATTCCCTAAGTAAAGTGAATAACTATACCTCCTTTTAAAATGTATGACATTACTCCTTTTTTCCTTTTCCCTTGCATCTCCATATTCTTCTGCTAAACTGTTGCCTACTGACATAAGTTCAGGGCCATTTACACGCTTACTATACTAATGACCTCATTATAGGTTTAAAATGTCCAGGGTCACTTATCTGCATATTAGCTGTCCCTTATTGCTTATACATTAAGCATGTTATGCTTTTGCAATGGGGGGGGAGGGGATTTATAAAAAGTCCTCCACAATTCTGTAGTCATCCCAAATGTCCAGGATTTGCATAATCATGTAGTGCCACTCTTTGCTGATTACCACTAAGAAAATGCAAAGACTCATACGATGAATACCAGACAAACTCTTTTTGTAGAGAGTCGGAAGACTGAAAATGAATAATTATTGCTGGTTCACATCCTCACATATGGGTCAGTTAAAGGAAGGAAACTGGTCATGTGTATAGAGGAAGATGACCTCTAAACCTCTAAGCACAAGAAGTCTGGAGAAAGCCAAAAATAATGGGAGGACAAAGGGCCAGAGTAAGGGACAAATTAAAAAAAATGCTTTTACGAACTTAGAATTTTTCTAGAATAACAGATTTTTCATGTGTATGCATTTTCTAAAGGGTATGAAGTCTGAAACTCAAACGTATGCTATTATTTAGTATCTTCAATCTTCAGTGATTTGCCGGAAAACCACAAATTTTATGAGGAACAGATCAACAATGTGAGGCAAAATTCTGGACATTCAGCAAAAAGTCTGGATAGCTGAGAGGTATGGAACAGAAGAAGTATGACTGTGTTTCCTTGGAGAATGTGAAGTGGCTATCAGTGACTATATGGACAGCTGTACCATGAACCACCATTACATTCAAGCTGGTTCATTTAAAATACCAGCCCCACTAGCAAATAGGTTAGAAATTACTTATTTTCATTAACTACTAAGAACTCAAAAAAGCAGGTGGGGTGGTAGTTACTTTAAGAAGACTGACCTTTGACTTAGTATTGATGAAAATATTTCAGTAAAATTGTCCTTACTATCTGGAACTAAGTTGAAACAAACAGTACTTGCCCACCTTCATCTTTGCTCAGAATATTAAAACCAGTGCTTTAAAGGAAATCACTTCATTGCACATGTTTGAATACGTTGCTTCTGTATGTATAGGATTCTCTTGCTCAGGGATTCAGAAAGACCCTCAGCCCTCATGGTAACAGCTGTGGTTTACACGATCCATAGATTTGCAACTCATAGATACATTAGCAGCAATAATTAAAAAACAGATTATTAGCTAATTTACATGTCTGTGAATCGTGGTTAACTACCACTAATGTAGAGTGACACTTTCCTGAGGTAGTTAGCACTGACGTTGAAGGCCTTGTGTTAACACAGGCATCCACTTATTCACTCCACCTCATACAATATACACATCGAAACACCACTGCACACTCATACACACACACACACACACACACACACACACACACACACACACACACACACACACACACACACACACACCTTACTTGTCCCTGAGTTGACAGAACATCCCTGATGTCTCCTTTTAGATTTGTGCTGCCCTCATAAATCACATATGATTACAGTCCATCATTAATGCCAGACATTAATGTTTCAAACATCATATCCTTCAGTAAATGCAAACTAAATGCTAAATCTCTTAGCATTAGACTGCCGAAGTTTACAAGAGGAATAATTAAAATCCATTTCTGATTCTCTGTCTTTGTTCAACCATTAATTTTGGCTTTGTCTAGATTTCTATAAGGTTTAAAGGTATGCTTATAAGTGCCCTATCCCTCTTCCTCATAACTCATGGACTACTACTGCAGGCACTGACTAATGCCAGAGATCATCATTGTATAGTGAGAAACACCTTCCATACCTAGCTTAGTAGTTAGTGCAGCAGGTTAATGCAGCTGTTGTTTCCTCTGTCAAGGATGCAGGTTTTGAAGCCTTTCTCTCTATTTTTATTTTTTTTTCTACTTTTGCTGCTATCTCCACTTCTTTTTAGTGTCTAGCGGTGGTGGAGGGGAGTAATATCCTTGGTTTGAAGGTTCAGGGTTTGAATTCTTTCTAATGCCTTGAAGGCACATTATTCATAGTACCCCTGGTGTCTAGTTGTTCACCTAGATTAAGGAACTTTAGCTGAGTAATCAACTAGTTAGTGTGCTTTATTAGGTTATTACCTTGCAAACAGTACTGTCAGTCAGTTACAGCTTATAACTAGGTTTGTGATTCCATATTCTTTATAGTTCCCACCAGTTTATGAAATACTTCACCTGTTAAATGTTCAGTAATTTGTCTTTAATGGGTATACCATTGATTTATTGAGAAATTATTATGTGCTGCCATTAAATTTAGTTGATTTATGTATTACCCATTGACTACAAAGATTAAACCTTTTGATTTTTTTGTAAATCAGTCAACATTAGGCACTGCTGATGTATGTCACTTATATATAAACTATGCACATGAATTGGTATCATCATTTTATCTGTACTATATAGTTGAGGATCATAGCATCATAAGATCATAGGAGATTACTAGGCTATTGACCCAGGGGTCATTTTTAGCCTAGCCATTTCATCTCAATGTAATACCATAGAAATGCTAGAAAATGGGTCGATATTATGTGATCGAAGAATCTCTTCTTCGAACACATAACAATCGGCATGTATACAGCGAACATTGTAAACCACGAACGGCCACATCCTTGAAATCTTTCCTTGGGAAAACATTCACGTGGCCCTAAAATAAAAAAACAAACTTTAAAACACTAATTAAGTGTGTGTGGGGGGCTTCGCCCCCACACCCCCCACAACCTCCCAAACTAAATATATCAACTCCAAGATCACTCTACATTGAAGAAAAGGGCAGTTCCCGATAACGGCCAACTGAATTTTTTCCCGAGGAAAAAATTTGAGAACGTGGTCGTTCGCAGTTTACAGTATTCACTGTATGTGTCAATTATTATGTGTTCGAAGAAGAGATTCTCCAATTACATAATATAGACCCAGTAAATATCCAAGATTGCATTTAGTGATGACTGGCATGGGACATTCGTTTATGTCATAGCTGAAAACTACCTTCAGACCAGCAAAACTATTAAGTTAACAAACAAGCAGACAAATGAGTTAAAACTTAATTGCCTCTCTCAATGATTTCCATGTTTTTTTTTTTGCCAGGAATGGATATCGCTTCATTTTTTAGATTGCTTCTGCAGTTTTCTTCTTCATTTGCATTATAGTTTAAGAAAGCATTTTATTTGCTAGTGGCAGTAGACTGCAAGAACATGCATGTTCTACTAGGAAAATTAGGGCAGCTCCAACTTTTAGGGAATTCCAGTGAGTCAGGAAACGTCAGATACCTTCTACAACATTCTTATATGCTTCCATTATGTTAATGATTCAACTTTCTCCCACTAGAAAACCTCTTAAGGAAGGCTTAACTTATGTGAACATTATGTGCTAAACCAACTTTCTGAATCTGTTGTGTATCAACTTGGGAATGATAACTGAGAATAATAGCAATTCACAAAGGACAAGAAAACATATCTGTCAAAATAAAATCTGTGCAGAACTATGCTGCTCCTCCTCTTAACTCTACACCCGCCACAACAGGCAATGGCCTATCATCAATAAGAATTATGCAGGCTAGTGCTAGCATAATATTATGCTTTACTTTGAATTGCTGCTCCATTAATTTATGTTAGTTTTTTGTACATGCAGCACACCATAAACTACATACTAAAATAGCAAACCAATCCCCGGGATTCAGCAAGCTATGCACAGCATGCTGGAATAGTGCAGGAGCTGCTGGAGGCAATATGGCCACCGAAAGATCCAGGAACAAGCTCCCGGGACATGCACGAGCGCTCATGCACTATTCCTGCACAGACACAGCTCCTATATGCTAATTACCCCATTTGCAGGTGAAAACCATGCAAATGAGATGAATTAGCGATCCAGCAAGTTGACAGCCGTCTATACAGGATTAGTATAACCTGCAGAAATGTACTCGGTTAGTAACCAAGTACATTTCTGCAAACTATAAAATAGAGCCATGACAGCTCCAAATAAAGGGTGTATATAATGTGGAAAGCATGCCAATGGCCAAATATATGGCCACTGGCATGGAAAACAGTTGCAAAATAAAAAAATGACTTTTATTTTATTTTATTTTTTTGGCTGATTTCGGCCGTTTAAGCGTAGGGCAGCGGCATGCCAATGGGATCGCCCAGAAAATAAAAGTAAACCCTTGAAAAAAGCATTTTCTGCAAAATCACAATTCTGCCATTATAGTCAATGGCAGGCAGAAGACAACAAGGCCAGTGAATAGTGGTTGCTTAGGGGGAAAGCTCAGTGTGGGACTTGTAAATAGGCATTAGCAGGCAATTCTATGCAAATGAGGGGAATGATACTGAATCCCAGATTTCCCCTCATGGCTAGCCTGCACCCAACCATGTAGGTGCAGGAAAACCATTGTGCAAACCTAAGAGTTAGCTGACATCATAGAGGGGTGAGTCAAGGCATACTGTAAGCTTATTGGAGCTCTGTGGCTCGGGTTTGCCATTAGCTTAGCAGAGCTAAGGAAGAGGGTGTGTCTGAAGCTGTCAAGCACACTTTACATTGCCTAAATGGGTGTGTGCACCATGCACTGGGTTTAAAAAAAAAAAAAAAAAAAGTAAACCAGGAAATAGCAGCTCCGTTCACATCTGAGCACTGGGTTTGCAAGGCACATCTCAGGGCTTAAACAGGAAAGCAATGGGAAGGGAAAACAGCAGTAGGAAGGTAATCAAGGAGAACTAGCATAGCTGCAGGTGAAATGTACCAGAATCAGCCAATTACACAGGTAGCAACCCAGCCCAGCACACTACTATAAACTATGCAAACACTTTCCCTCTGGTTTTTCCTACAAACTCTACACCACTGGTGCACACAAACAGGGAAATTTTACCTAACAAAAGCAACAAAATGTTAAGGTCTGCTGTCTCTCTCATACATCAATATGTGGAAAAGGCTGAGGGTGGTGATGATGAGAATGTTGACACCAAACCACAGTGAGGAGAAGGAGAAGAGTTCACAGACCCAGGGTAACCTGCCAGGGGCTACATGAGCTGGAGATAGTGGAGCACTATATGGTGGACAGGGTGCTCCTACAGCAAATTGTTGAGCTGTGCTGGCCGCGCCTCACACTCAGAACCAACAGAGGGGAAACCCATCCCAGTGGATCCCATGATATGTGTAGGCTTAAGAATACTAGCCACAGGTACCTTCCAAAGGCCAACTGGGGATATTATGGGGATCTCACAGAGATCAGCATCCAGGGTACTCTACCCATTCCTGGATGCCATGTCAGCACATGCCGGTGCACCCATGAGGCATTGGCCAGCAATATGCTTCTCTTCCACCAAATAGCAGAATACCATGAGATCGAGGGTGCTATAGACTGCATGCACATACACATCAAAGCACCACCCGGTGAGCAGGGTAGAGTCTACAAAAACAGCAAGGGCTTCCCCTCCATTAACTGCCAGGTCATGTGTGATGCCCAGGGCATTATAATGAATGTGTGTGCTGGCAGCCCTGGAAGCTATCACGACTCCCACATCTGGCATATGATGCAACTTTATCAGAGATTTGCCAATGGGGTCATCCCATATGGCCACCTAGTGGGGGGTGCTGGTTACACACTGGAGCTGTGGCTGATGACACCCATCAGAAATGCACACACACCCGAAAAAGAACTCCATGATGAGGCACACGCACAGACCAGAATCATAATAGAGCATGTGTTTGGGATGCTCAAGTCACAGTTCCGGTGCCTGGACATATCCGGTGGAGCCTTGCAGTATTCATTAGCTACATGTACCCAAATCATCATTGTATGTGCCATGTAACACAATATGATCCTGCGGAAACAGCTGCAGCAGGAACAGCATGGGGCAGGGCCACACAGCCCCCCACCATTGACAAGGCCTGCACAGGCACAGAGTGACGTGGAGGAGGAACAACCTATGCCTGCCCCAATAGGCAGAAGGAGGCATACCCAGTATGCCCAGGCCTTGGCAAAGCGGCAACGCATAGCACATACACTTACACGCTAGGAACCCAGGGAATGACACCTCTCTCTGACTCGCACATACAGTAAAAGGGATGCCAAACATGACACTACCTGTGCTTAACCATGTATAGGGAGTGTACTATGTGCATCCGACATAGTCAGCTCTCCAGCAGCATCCTCAATACTGGCGCAGCCACAAGGTAAGTTACGCTCACTATCAGTTGCTGAATGGAATAGTATGTTCTGCTACCTATATCTATGGTATGGATGTGAGCATGTTAGGGAATTGGGTGGCTGAATGGGATGCCAGCAGATAGTGACACCTATATCAGCAGCATGAAATCCTTAACAAATACTGGTGTCAACATAGTAGGCAGTACTAGACAAGGTGACAAACCCCACTGCAGGACATGTGGTGGGCCAAATGTGTGTCCATAGTGCACACACATGCATGTCAGTGAGGCTCACATACCTAACAACAGTCTCAGCCAGCAGGACAGGTGTAGACAAACACAAAGAAAGGCTGTGACAAGGCCTCTGACTGATGGCTATGGAGAACAGCCCCCCACTCCAGACCTACACAGACAGACTACAACAGGTCAGGCAGTGGGATGTTAGTTCTGAAGGGTAAGATGTCTGAAACTGAAATGTAGGTCAATAAAACCTAAGAACTGTAGTACACTGATATGCCTCTAGTCTGCATGATAGGTCAGAATACTGAATGAAATGGAGTACCTGATATACCAGTACAGTCAGAGCAAATGTGTACAGTTTTCAGGTGTCTCCCCCCCCCCCCCAATCCTATGTAGAAATGTAGTAACATGTATGTGTAGGTATAATGACAGTGGAGCACATATTACCTGAGCTGGCCAAAGTAGCAGAATAGATTGTAGCACATGTACAATATGCAGGGCTGTATATGTTAGGTTGGTGTGTGTTGTATATTGTGTGAAAGTGGTCAGCATGTAGGCATGGTGGGTTGTGTCCTGGTGGCCAATGGCCAGTACTGTTGATGACAGGACCAAATTCTCACAACTGCAGTGCCAAACACAATGCATCCCAGCCAGACACATTCCAGCAGTAATCCATACTAATTGTTTGGATGTAATATCTGTCAACATCTGAAAGATGGACATGGCATGAATGTGGGCCCACACATACAAACAGTACACAATTGGAAGTGCCCTAAACAGAGAGTGTATAAAATGTTCCTGTCAAATGGACACACCTTTGGAATTGTACGTACAGGTTAGCAGCACATTAGTTGGCTGTGTAGTATGGGATACTGATGTCATCAGGCCAAACACTGGCAGACCACAAAAGGCACAGGTATGAAGTACTGAGAAACTGCTGATGTCCCTGCACAAGCCAGCACAAGTGGAATGTCCCACGTATATTTGTGAGTCAGCTGCAAGTAGCTTCCATAGCACACATGCACCCAGTTCACCCCACCATCAGCCACAGGTACCTCACAGGTCTTATCCCTGCTGTTGGGAATGGGTACAATATGATCCCCACCTCTGTATGGGAATAGCCACAGAATGCAGCATGCTGAAGAGGTGTCCCATGCAGGTGTGTCCCTAGGTGTAAGTAGCACCCTGCCAGCATCCACACTAATGGATCAATAAGGAAGAAACTATTCACATTAACACCTTGCACACCTACCCTGTCACCCCAGGGGGAATATAGTGGCTTGCAGCCTGGGACTGTAGGAGTGACACAATGCACTGGCCTGCTACAGATGGCCTGCATCTCTACCAAATGCCCTACTGTCCTTTGTCAAAGCCCTGTGTCTCACCCGTACTGCCAATGTATGTTATCTCATGGACTCCCAAATAACAACATAACATAATCCACAGAACTCAAATGCAAGGCCATGTTGACAAATCCCAGTAGCATGTCCACCATGTCCCACTGCATGAAGTGTGGACCAACCCCTAATCACTGCTGGGATGAAATGATAACTATAAGGATACTTATCAGATAACATTTACATAATTGGGTGCACACCTGCAGAAGAACACCGGGGTACTCCTAAAAACACAGGTTTATTCAGAACATACAGTTGAGCGCTTTCATCTGTTACATGAATTAGACTTCATCAAAACAACTCCCTTTCTTAAACACTTCCTCTTTCATACCCTTCCCATTTTTAATTAATTATTCAATTAATTGGAATCCATTCCATTTAAAAACACATATCCTAAAAAAAAAAAAAAAACAAAGCATGAGTATCTTTTATACACTTGTGTAGTTAAATAAATAATGTACACTTAAATAATACATGCAAACCTCTACAAAACCTTATAAACAATTCTATAAAAAACTCTATAAGAACTCTATAAAAAACAGCCATGTCTCTTCAACTTCGATATACTCGATAAACTGGTACATTCATTTATTCCTGGGAAAACAGTGGCATTCAACCTCAGCTGCCATCATAATTCACAAGCATCTAAATGTTCAGGTATGACCCTCCCACTGTACATCATTAATAATATGTTGAATGGCCGAGAAACGAAACTTGTGACTATTATTTTTCTCTATATGCCTACTCAGTGCATTAGCTTTGACTCCTTTTGCTATATCAGAAATATGTCCATATATTCTTGCCTTAAATGCCCTAGCGGTTTTGCCCACGTATCTATCATATCTAATATCTACCGGAAAGGAATGGTATACACACTTGAAGGATAGTTATTCTAACCAAAAAAGAGGTAATTTCAAGTGTGGGAGGTGTAACCAGTGTACAAATATATTTGAAACTGATCACCATTTTGTGTTGACTGGTTATAAAATACACATTCATTCACATTACAACTGTTCTTCTAAGAATGTGGTGTATTTAGCCAACTATTTAGATTGCCCCGTATTCTACGTGGGTAAAACCGCTAGGGCATTTAAGACAAGAATATATATGAACATATTTCTGATATAGCAAAAGGAGTCAAAACTAATGCATTGAGTAGGCATATAGAGAAAAATAATAGTCACAAGTTTTGTTTCTTGATCATTCAATATATTATTAATGACGTACAGGGTAGGGTCATACCAGAACATTTAGATGCTTGTGAATTACATTGGCAGCTAAGGTTGAATGCCACTGTTTACCCAGGAATAAATGAATGTACCAGTTTATTGAGTATATTGAAGTTGAAAAGGCATGGTTGTTTTTTATAGAGTTCTTATAGAGTTTTTTATAGAATTGTTTATAAGATTTTGTAGAGGTTTGCACGTATTATTTAAGTGTACATTATTTATATAACTACACAAGTGTATAAAAGATACTCATGCTTTGTTTTTTTTTTAGGATATGTGTTTTTAAATGGAATGGATTCCAATTAATTGAATAATCAATTAAAAATGGGAAGGGTATAAAAGGGAAGTGTTTAAGAAAGTGAGTTGTTCTGATGAAGTCTGATTCATGTAACAGATGAAAGTGCTCAACTCTATGTTCTGAATAAACCTGTGTTTTAGGAGTACCTCGGTGTTCTTCTGCTGGTGTGCACCCAATTTGGTTTGTCTCTTGTTGTCCAGAGTTACACAATTTGCATAATGTTCGGAAGAAGATAGAATAACGGGGGGGGGGGTAGAAGCATGGACGCCATGGAGTGTGTGAAGTTTGAAACTCGGCTGTGTGCTCATACTATCGCTGCCTGCAAACACAGGAATAGGTGGCTATAAACCTGCTCGAAAACCACAATGTGAAGGGGTAATGACCAGAAATATGAGCCCTGCCTCTGGGTAACCTGTGTGAATCTGTACAGCTGTGAGATATGGCCACAGCAGGATATGGCCATACTGTCACGTCGATGGATGTACAAGCATGGGGTCCTCAGCCACCACAGCACCAAGGTGCTGAACCATTTACACAGACCCATCAGCAAGTGTCTGCAGCTCCCCCTTCAGAATGGCATGATTGTGCAAGAATAATTAGGCTGCAGACCACAATATTGGACACAGCTTCATTCATCCTGTGTTCCCCAGGAAATTACCGCAAGCAAATATGTATACCTGTCAGAAGTTGATGACATAAAACATCACAGTGTAAAACAGTACATATGTCTAAATATCTCTACTAACACCAAACCATGTAGCAGAAGCAGCACAGACACAATTACTTACAGTAACGCACTATCCTTTGCCTATTGTGACCCCGTATTTTCAACCGATCTTCAGATATCCTGCAGAAACAGGTTGCTAGCTGTAGGTGTAGACCACAAAAGCCTCCACTGGAGTACAACCTACCTGGAATGGATTCACATATTCAATACAGAAGGTCATACTGGGCATGCTCTCACACATAGAGAAACGAAGCCCATGTCTGACAACAAAATACTGAAAGGTCATACTGGGCATGCTCCCACATGAAGACTATGTCTGGCAACAACAGTGGCCTATACATATCTGACAGTCGCAGATGTTTGTGCACACACTCCATATTGCATACCAGTCATGCTTTGCACACACTTTGGCTAGGAATACACACATATATCCAAGGACAACACACTATAATAGGCCAATCTTACACATGCATAGATGTGTGGAAGAGCGTGACAGACAGTGGCAAAGAGCTTCGCATCATGAGGCCTATCCCACCCAGATCACATCCAATTGGCTACAACCACATGATGTGCAAATGTCAATCACTGTAGACATTTGCTTCTGGTATCCCTCAGCACTATAGTGTCTGTGGTGCTTGTGATAACTGTGTAACATGACTGCACAAGTCAGTATTCCTGTAGCAGTTGTATACATGTTCTTGTTAAACGTAAAACTGTGTGTTACTGAGTGTTGTGTGTGTGCTTCCAGATGAATGGTTTATGGCCCATTCACACACACTGCACTCCCCATTGCCTTACTTTGGCAAGTCTGCTGATGTCATTCACCTTGAAATACACCTTTGGTGAAATAGTAGCCCCGTAAACTTTGTGATGTGTGCTATAACTGCGTAATTCTGTAGTGTGATGTACTAGTTAGGTAGGTGTTCTAATCCCAGACATGAGAAGTGTGTGTGTGTTTGTGTTTGATTGTGTGTGGGTGTAGGGATCAATGCTTTTGTGGCCATTCACAGTCACTGCACTTTCCAATGCCCTACTTTGGCAAGCTTGCTGATGGCATTCCCGTTGGAATACACCTTTGGTGAAAACGTAGCCCTAAATGCTCCGTGGTGTGTGCTATAATTGCGTAATGCTATAGTGTGGTGTACTACTTAGATAAGAGTTCTAATCCCAGACATGGTGACTGTGTGTAGGGATCAGTGCTTTTGTGGTGATTCACAGTCACTTCACTTTCCATTGCCCTTCTTTGGCAAGCCAGCTGATGTCATTCACCTTGAAATACACCTGTGGTGAAAAAATAGCCATGTAAGCTCTGTGGTGCATGTTATAACTGAGTAATGCTGTAGTGTGATGTACTAGTTAGGTAGGAGTTCTAATCCCAGACATGGCAACTGTGAAACTCTGTGTGTGTGTGTGTGTTTGTTTGTGTAGGGATCAATTCTTATGAGGCAATTTGCAGTCACTACACTTTCCATTGCCCTACTTTGGCAAGCCTGCTGATATCATTCACCTTGAAATACACCTTTGGTGGAGGAGTAGCCTTGTAAGCTTCATGGTATGTGCTAAAATTGTGTAATACTATAGTGTGATGTACTAGCTAGGTAAGAGTTCTAATCCCAGACATGGCAACCATGAGACTTTGTGTGCTTGTGTTTATCAGTATCCTGTGTGGAGGTAGCTGTGAGTGTGTAACACAGGACTTATTGTGTTGCAGGTTTTGCATATTTCTTATATGGAGGACCCGTTATATGTCACAATGTCCACCTTACAAGGACAACAGATATCAAACAGCAGAGAGGCTGGTGTAGACAATCCATACCCCTACATGTGACATTATGGATTGGATTTACAGATCTTATCATCAGCGGTGCATATATGGCCAATAAAATACAATTACACTGACAACCGTCAAACCTTACTGTGGCTATGGGGAGTGTACACACCCTTATTGTTATGGTGCCCTCTTCCTTGATATGCCATGGGACCACATTACTGCATATGTTAACATTACACAACCTGATATGTGACATATGACCTGTGCAATCAAATGCAGTGTCAAACAAATGTGTTAGTTGTGCAGATGCTGAATGACATGCATACAATATGTGGGTGCATATGTGTGCACACCCTTATCATGATGGTTTGTTGCACCTACTGTTATGTGTACTACAGCAGTCACTATTCCTGGCAGGTATATACTAGCATAGGCCATCTGCATTTGCCAGCATTTGGTCATTCTGCCCTACAAATGTCCCCAACTCTGCATGATTGCAAGTTCAAATCATGTGCGCATACCTTGGAGGTCACACAGTGCCGTCACTATTGCTGTGGAGTCAGGTTTATGTCTGCCACAGTTCCTGACCTTGACTGTGTGCAGATACAGCCATTCCTAGCATCCTTTGGATCTCTGCTTCAGTGCACTATTGTGTTTCATGATGACCCACCCCCTCCCCACCCTCAGCCTTTTTGCAGATGCTTGACAACTATGGCCTACACGTGTGTCCGTTTTCAGTGTCCCAAACACTGAACACCATGTGTACTGGCCTAGTCCCTGCTAATGAATGGCAAACATACAGGTGCACACTGGCACCAATAAGGTATAGATGGGGATGGTTGCCCTGAGGTGGGTATGTGAGGTGTTGCTTGTGCAGCACATGTATCTTAATTGATATTCTCTGTAGGTTTCCAACGTGGTTTTGGTACACCAGTACAAATTGCAATGCATGCCTTTTGGGGACCTTTGATGTTATGCATACGCTACCTGTAGAGAGGCCTGGCTGATGTTTCCTGTGGTAGAACTGTCCCATCTGATTACCCTAACCCATGGGCCACACTTATGCAGAGTCCAGGTAATTGCCGATACAGGTACTGCACAGCCAGTACTTGCTAGACATTGCTGCAACTCCCTCAGAGTTGTGGCATGTTACTAGGCAGCCTGCATGACCAGTTTGCAACATGTGTCGTCATCTGTCTTAGATGGCCATCTGTTTATTTTCTACATTAATGCTGTCCCATACATCCTCGCCACATACACAACTGTCTGCACTGTTTGCCATGGTATATGCAATGGTGAGTTAAGGCTACATGTTCAACTCCTGGGTACTACCTGTTGGATATGGGATCCATTCCATGGCTTGTAAGATGTGCGCAACCCATGGCTGCCTCTGTTGCAGGTAAGTGGGCACATTTGATGGCCAAACGTCTTGGACAGCAGTCCATTTATTGGTGTGACAATGAGGACCTGTACTTGCTGGAAGGTCCATACGCATGAAGAATGCATGCTGTCAGTACCTCAAAAGCTGATTCCACAATATGTTATCTGGAGTGTATGTACGCATATGCTTCCAGTGTTTGTGAAGGTATGTATTCCCCATATTTGCTGTCCTAACATAAGATTCCATATTACACATTTATTGCTCATGTTAGGACCACATTGCAGGTTGTAAGGGTTGTAGAATGCAGTATTGTGATATGCTGCAGTGTAGATCTGTAACAATTGCCATTGTAATAGTGGTATATACACTGTTGTAGCAGTATATAAGGGTGATGTTTCAGACATGTCCCTACTGTAGGCCGTTTGTCCCCCCATTATGTTCATCTCTGTGCACACATCTTGTAATGGCAGGTTGTTAGTTATATTGCAGGAGACTTACATACCCTTCAGGTACACTTCCATGGTGACCACTGTGATGCAGTGCATTAAACAGCAACAATACATAAACATATACAGCATGCATTATGGGTAGGTGTGTTAAATGTGTCCATAGAATATACCATGGCAATAACATGACCAGTGTATTGGCAAACTTGAACAAACTCCATACTCACCAGCTACAGGCTGCTACTCGACGGACCTACAGAATTGTGTGAGAGATGTGATGTCAGTAGCCACACCTGGGGCATTGGTACAGGGTGGGTGCAGCTTTACAGTACATCAACAGTACAAACACACAATACTACAGATTATGCACATCTGTTTATTACTACAGTGCAGCAACAGATTATATATATTTCATCTCACATATGCATGATCTAACTCAAAAGATGCGGATGGATATGCAACAGTGGTCTACTGATGTGCCCTGTGACC
Organism: Protopterus annectens; assembly: GCF_019279795.1. Taxonomy (NCBI): domain Eukaryota; kingdom Metazoa; phylum Chordata; order Ceratodontiformes; family Protopteridae; genus Protopterus; species Protopterus annectens. The sequence goes on along the minus strand of NC_056731.1, from coordinate 127,439,612 downwards.
TTACCTGCATGCTCCTCTGCCATTGCGTGGGTAGCACCCACCTCCACTATGCTCTCCACCGGGTGTTGTTTTTGCAGGTGGGCAGGTACCCAAAGGCTGATGAGGAGCTCCTGAACATGTGTCAGGGGGGCTGGATGGCATGACCCACCTGTTGCAAGCTGGTCCCCCCTAACCTCATAATGGTGGAGCAGATCAGTGCATCAATGTCGGCCCTGCTCATAACTGTGGTTATGCAAGCTGACATTGTTTACCCTGTGGACAAGATCATTCCACAGGAAGGTCCTCTCCTGCAGATCATGGGCTGTACACCTGAACAGGGTGTTGTAGTGCTGCACCAGGTATGTGATGATGACATCATTCTCCTCCGCTGTATACATAGACAGTCTCTCCCTGGACATATTGCCTGAAAGACATAAAGAGGGAAACAGGTCTGAGGACCTCATACTGCAAGGATATCATAGTTGTTAATACACAACTCTGTCTCCCCCCCCCACCATATCTGCAAAAATGATCTGATCACACAGTTCAATGGGTATGTCTACAGAAGACCTACCGTTGGGACATATATCGTATTGTACAACAATTTGTGTTTGTAGTCATGTTCCATGTTGAAACACTATCATTGGTGGCCTGTTACGAACAATGTCACCTGCATGCCATTGTAAGGGCCACTATGATTCCATATATGCATGTGTTCTGTTTGCTATGTGACTGCTGCACATCTGTTGTCTTGTGTTAATGGGCATATCTATGCATGCTGCTAGACATAATCCCAGAATGTGTGCACTATTACTACCCAAATATGTTCTATAACAGTGACACAATAGCTTGTTTGAGAAACAGTTGCCAGAAGAACCACCTCTCCCACCTCATCTGGCCATGTTACCAGGCCACATCACATCTGGGACCCACCCTGGGACCTCCTCATCTACTGGTCCTGCACTACCTTCAGGTGGAACCACCTCAGGGGATGGTATTCACCCTCCCTGGAGCACACACAGACAGGATCCTGTTTCCAGAAGTCAGGTCCAGGGTCTGGTGCATAGGGAGCTCCACAGAGACTTGGGGGATGTGCTACAGCACCTTGAGGCCCTCAGTACACAATCACAGGGTCTGCGTGCTCCTCCTGCTCAGCCCCCAGCCCAGGCACCTTCAGGGCAGTGAAGACAGTGTTGTGACCGCACATGGGTGGGGACCTTGGACCCATTGTTTCCATATGGGGGCTCATGGGCTTACACATCCCAGACAACACTCCCCATCCAAGGTGTTTACCCACTACATGTGCCATATACTGCCCCTGTATGCCATCTTGTCTGTCTTCCAGTCCAACTTACCTCCCCAAATATACCTACATTCCTTCCCCAAATACCAAATCCCACCTTCACAACCAAGGGCAATATGTTCCCAACATGGGGTTCACATTTTATCAAGCTTTGTCTAGATATGTTGCATGAAGACGTTGAGAGGTATGGGGGGTTGCTAGGCTGTCTGCCAAATGCGTAGATGCATTTTATAAAATGAGGTACAACTAGGGACATATTTTAAATATTGTTCTTATAAACCTAGGTAAGTTGCTAAAGTAACAGGATTTGCTTTAATATCATGTTTCTGATGGATTTGGTGTCTAAAACTCAAATGTATGCCATTATTTAACTACTTCTTTCCTGACATCATCCCAGTGTTTCCCCGGACAAATGGGGTACAGACCAACTGTATGGGTGAATAATCTGGGCATTTTGCGAAGATCTGTACAGTTGGGAGGTATGCAACCCCCTATGAGCATTCTCGCTCGTAATTTCCAAACGGTAATTCTCGAGTGCAGGTGCAATTGTATTGTGAGAGCTCTGCTCCCAGACACACCCTCTGCACTCGTCCAAGCTCAGGGTGCTTTTAGGAGCAGAGGCAGCACGCCTTCATTACTATCCATGGTGCGCTGCCGTGCTGCTAACTGGTCATATCCATGCAGAAATAAGCTATTCCTGCACAGAACCTTACTGAATCCCAGGGAATGTCTTTCTAAATAGTCTGCTAAGCTTACATATTGTGATGTTGTTAAGAGGGGAGTAAGATGACAGTTACAAATATATATATATATATATATATATATATATATATATATATATATATATATATATATATATATATATATATGTGTATATATATATATATATATATAGAGAGAGAGATATATATAGATATATATATATATATATATATATATATATATATATATATATATATATATATATATATATATATCAGAACATTTCAAGCCTAGCGAAAAAAACTTTTTCAAAATTTTCCTCTAGCCTCATAGAGAACAAGGCAAGATAGACATGGCAATAATTTGAGTCTGCCCATCTAAGTATCTAGGTTTAAGTTGAAGGTGGCAGGGTACTACTGTGCTTGTCATGTAGTGCAAGTTTGTTCCAGAGGTGAGTGTACAATGGGATATGAATCTATTATACTATGTGTCCTTTAAGGAGCATATTGAACTTGAAAAGGAATAGGAATTGGAAATCAAATAGTGTTGAATCTTTCATGGTACAAAAGGCTAGACATTGATCTCCATCGAGGAGTCTGTAATAGACTGAGTACAGAGAAAGGGCTGTGAGTAAGATTTTTGAGGGCACTGTTTTTTTATTTATGAATCTTTGAGGTCTCTCAAGTTGTGTGATATGTTTAGATAAATACCAAAAGATGCATTATAGTCAATAATGGCTCTGATAAGTTGCGAGTAAGAGGGAATTAAGACTTCTTGGATCTAGTAGAGATGCCTTTAGAAATTAGATGAGCCAGATAAAAGGTTTTCTGAACTACTTTGTATCCAAGATGGTGAAATGATAAGGAATTATCAGCAAGTGCCTAAATCCCTTACAATAGTGTCTGATTGGAGGGGTGCATCTTTATATGGTAAGTGAAACTGTTTTATTTACCAAAATGAACTATGCTACATTTTTTTTACATTTAATATGAGATCTTTGTCCTTGCACCAATTCTTGACATGTTCTAAGCCATGTTGGAGCAATTGTACGCCAGCTTAAGACTGAAAAATGGCACCCAGTTTATAGTCATCTACAAACTTACTTAACCATAGACCTGAAGTGCTGGCCTTAAGGTCTGAGAAATGTGCCAAATAGGAGAGGGCCCAAAAATGACCCTGTGATACATCACTGATAACTGTTTTGCTTTCAGAAATGGCACCTGATAATCAAACCACATAAGATTTCTGTCAGACAACAAGTTAGCTATCCATCACACAGTATAAGGATTTATATTCAGATTTACAAGTCTATCAATAATACTTGCATGGGGAATAGAGTCAAAGACCTTGGCTAGGTCTAGATATGCTGTAGGCACTGCATAACCACTATTCAATGCTTCAGTTACTTTTTTAAAAGAATTTAATGAGGTTAAAGAGGCAGGATCTTCCATTAATAAAACCAAATTAATGAGGGTCCAGGGTTGAGAGATCTTCAATGTTCAGATTAATGAAGTCTGAGATAATTCACTCTATAACTTTACATATGAGGCTAATGAGACTATTGGGTATACAGTTACCAGGGTCTATGGTAGGGCCATCCTTGTGTAATGGCATCACAATAGCTGTTTTTCAGGCTTCAGGAATGTATCCAGTAGAGAGGCTTAGATTAAAAAATTAAGTATATGGCACTGATAATCAGGCAATCTGGTATGTGTTGCCAGGGCCCATGGATGAAGTGTTCTTAGTTTTTGAAAGGGCTGAGAGAACATATTCCATAGTAATTAAAGGTGATGTTTGGAATTGTGGAACCTGTGGAATAAAATTTGCACAAAATTTGAGGCTAGGATATTAGCTATTTCTTTGGGCCAGAGAGTGTAGTATTGTGGACTAGTTTCAAACACTGTTGGGTGTTAGTTCTTAACTTCCTGACATAGTGAAAGAAAGATTTGCAATTAGTTTTGGTTTCCATATTTAACTTTGAGATTATTAATGGTTCCCTTAATCTCATTGTTAGTTTGCTTAAGTGTGCTCTTAAGATAGGTAGGATGAGACCTCTTATAAGCATTATGCAGTTTCTTTCACCTATGATATAGTTTATATTTAGAGGTATTCCACCACAGGAGTTTATTTTTAAACTTCTGCTTATATTTTTTGCAGATAGGGACTGCTTTGTCAATACAACTATTTAAGTGGGAGTAGAAGTCAGAGGCATGGGCAGCAGCTTTAGCAATGGGATCCTTCAGACGAGGACTAGAACAGAATTTATTTAAGTCATCAAGAAACTGAAAAAGGTTTGCTTTTGAGAAGTCACTAAATGCAGAGCTATTTACAGAAGTATCACCAGTTTTAAGGGAAACGGTCAATAAATTATGGTCTGATTTAATAAGACATGATGATTAATGTGGGGCTGTGCAAGAAGTGGCCATAATTATGAGGACTAGAGCCAGGATATTGGTTAACTATTTGTGAAAGTGAGTTACAGAGTTATAATGCCATGGAAATGCTGGGCATGCCGAGTGTTGGCAGTGTAGGTCAGCTAGTCTATTGATGGATAGTTGAAGTCCCCCAGAAGAAAGGTTTTCTGTTGAATGGGAATTTCAGCCAATGTGTTAGGATAGCTGCTATGCTCAGAAGGGGACATAGATGGTATTCTATAGCTAGCTTTGAAGTGGTAATTAGTCTTTTTTAGGGTGATTTGGACTTCTAGGAGTTCACATGTGGTGCCCCAAAGACTCTGTCATGAGGTGATGATATCCTTGACAAATACTGATACTCCCCCACTATTGCCAGTGGGACTGAAGTCATGATAGACATTATACTGCTTTCATTGTTCTGAAACCACGTTTATGTAACTATGCATTATATGAATGTGCTCAAGTTGCAGGAAAGCCTTAAGTTCGGGCATTTTTTGTTAAGATTCCTGGCACTGACTACAATCACATTAATGTGTTCCAAATTAGAATTTACTAGCTTTGAATGTCCATCAGATGGATTCTATATGAAAAAGACAGTATGGGGGCAGCAAAGGCTTTAGCTTGAATGTAAAGGCCTTGGAAAAAGAGGTGCAGATTGTCCCTGGCAAAGCAGGAAGGCTTGTCAGCCATCTCATCCCAAGATGACTCATACTGAATCCTCCTAGAATGACACCAATTACGTAGCCAACTATTAAAGTCATTCATCTTGTCTTTGAATCTAGGCATAATTCTGCATGATGGAAAGCAACTACCCATCAACAGTTTCTTTCCAGCCTTGGACAAATGTATAGCAATATCAATCATATCCTTCTGCATGTCCCTCTGGGTAGAGTGTCTAAGGTTGTTCATCCCACATAGACCACTATCAGATCATAATCATATTTGTCAGGCTGGAGAGATCTCAGAGCGATTGTTACATCACAGATACTAGCTCCAGAAAGACAGCTAACAGTCACCCTATTCTTATCCATTCTGATGAGCATGGTATTTGTATGCCTAGTAATAGAGTCACCTATTACTAAACATTGCCATTGTTTGATGCTGTCTTGGTGAGCCATAAGGGCTTGGAGTCTGCACCCTTGTGATTCTTAGGGGTACGCATCTTAGGTTTGGGTGTGAAGAGTGAATGTTGGTGTGTGTTACTGTGCATACAAATGTCTGAGGTTTCTTAGTCTTTAGTCTTAGAAGCTTAGGCAGTGTTCTTTTAACAACCTCACCATAAGCTGGTTTAGTGTAAGTGCTCTGTACTGTATGTCTGTATGTGTTGTGCTTATTGAATGTTTTCTGAAATGAGAAGGTAACTGTCGCTCATCTTGTTTCTGATTAAAGAAGAACAGGCAGAGTAGATCGTTTACATGCTTTAATACACAGAAACACATCAGGATGGATAGCAGTAGTACAAAATATAAATGAACTGATTATCAGACAGATTACACAGACATACATGCTTACATCTCAACAGCTTGCTGCAAAATGGCAATCAAGCTCGCATGTGCTCAGTATTTATACACTTGTGCAAGGCCCTAGAAAGCTTCTTAAAGGTATATATACATATTGATCTTCATCCTCCCTCTTTAATGAATTGCCCACAATATAATTACATTTGAAAAGAAACATGCAATTGTACAGACAATAAGAAATAAACACAATGTTCAGGTCCTTATGTCCAAGTTGCCATGTATCTGGAACATGGTCTGGAAATGCGACCTGATCTAGTAATATAGCAATTAGAATTGGGTTTAGCAATAGGGACAGTCATTGGTGGGCAACTTGCTTAAGGAGTTTTGGGATTCTTCTCAGGAACAAGGATATTTACTGGAATGTCCTCTGGAACTGGAAGGCTGGATACCTCACTCTGAGATATAGAGTCTTTTTCACAGGTAGGATACTGCAATACAGGCTCAGATTTCAGGATTAAATATTGCTGATTCCGCCTAAATTCTGCTCCTTGCAATTCCACAATATACAATCTCGGCTCAGTACATACACTTTTCACAACTCCAGTCTGATCAAAACCTTTGGATGTCTGCATCCTCACTACCTCCTTTTCTCACAATGGATTGAGTGGTTTGCTAGTCTTATCATAGCAGGACTTCTGTGATAAATGCTTCTTCAACAGATGGGCTTTCACTGATCTGTTGTTCTTGACACATGTAACCAGTAATGTAGTACTAATTGGTAGTATGGTTCTGGTTTGTCTCAACAGAAGTCTCTGTGCAGGTGAACCAAGATGTTTATCATGAGGAATATTTATGAGATTCAAGAGATTCAAGAAAACATCACTATTGTCTTGTTTCGACTTCTCCAGTAATTGTTTCACACTTTGAACTGCACGTTCTGCCAAACCATGTGACTGCAGATACTCAGGGCTACTCGTGAAATGAGTAAGGTCCCACTCTTCAGCAAATCTTTTGAACTGATGGCTTGGAAACTGTGTACCATTGTCAGAAATAACTTAGTGCGGACTAGCACAGACTTCATCTTGGTAATGACAGTACTGGATGCTAGATTAGGAAGTAGGTCAATCTCAAACCAATTGGAATAACAGTCTACTAAGAGCAAATAATGGAATATCCTTTAATACCCACCCTCAATGGACTGCCTAAAATTCATAAAACATTAACAAAACCCCCTATGCGCCCCATAGTCTCAGGTCGAGGCTGGGCCACCGAGCCCCTGTCACAGTATGTAGAAAATATGTTGAAACCTCTACTTGTGGAATCTCCATTAGTTTTGAAGGACACACAGCATTGTTTATTGACTTTGTTTGATAAAGTAGAAGATATGGATTTATCTGAAGTACTATTAGTCACACTTGACATCAAAACTTTGTTTACAGTGATCCCGAACACAGAGGGGATAGATTCAGTTAGACTATAAATGACACATCATAGCCAATACAATCACAACACCATAACTGTGATTTGTGCATTGTTAGAACTGATTTTGAGCCATAACATATTCCTTTTTCCGAAAGCTACTTCTTGCAGAAACAAGAGGTAGTCATGGGCACCCTATGTGCCAACACATATGCCAACTTGGTATTGGCACAATGGGAGGAAGGTTATGTGTTGAATAACAATGTATATAAGGAGAATGTGATATATTATGGCAGATTTGTAGATGACATCCTTCTGTTGTGGAAGGGAAGTGACGTACAGTTAAAGGATTTTATTGTATATCTTGAAAGTACCACCAGCTATCTCAGAATTGTTATGCAATGGTCTCCAACCAATATAGACTTTCTGGATGTCATGTTATATAAGAATAATGCTGGTAGGCTAGATACCAAATCCTTTAAGAAAGCTTGCTGGAAAAAACAGTATACTACACAAATCCAGCATGCATCCCATACATATCTTCCCAAATATAGTGATAGGACAATCTTTGAGACTCTCACATCTTAATACCAACAGCATGGACACGACCAAGTCACTTGATACTTTTCTATGACCTTTCGAATAGAGGTTACCCTGATAGGCTGACAACCAATGTCCATAGAGAGATAGAGGTGCATAGGAGTGACAAAGTGGCCTCATATTTTTCAAACAAACATAGGAATCATAATAAACCACATGGCAACACTAAGTTTACCACCAGATATCCTAAGGTGCTTTTCACCTACTCTAGTAACATCTATGAGTTTTGTGACATTATTAGAAAAAAATTGGCCCATCTTGTTAGCGGATGATGGAATAAACAAGGTGGTTGGACATGATCCTACTTTTATTTTTAGGAACAATATGAGTTTGAAAAGGATGTTATGCTATGGTCCCAAGTGCTCAGGGATGGAATTTGCACAAGGAACAGGAACCCTTCCCTGTGGGAAATGTAAAGTGTCCACATTTATTGTAAAAGAACAAGTGTTTATTCATCCCAATACCAGAAGGGAGTTCGTTCCAAGATTGTCTGCTATCTGTAATAGTAATTGCTTAGTATATCTAGCATCCTGCACACAGTGTCAAGGTTTTTAGGCAGGAAAAACAATGCGTAAGCTTAAGGAAAGGATCTTGGAACACGCTAGCAATATAAGGAATAATGTACATACCAATGCTTTGGCAGCACACACAGGCAAAACAGGTCATAATGTTTCTCATTTTAGAGTTCTACAACATGTCAGACCTGGTATGAGGAGAGGAGATGTGAATAACTATTTAGAGAATCTTGAGGTTAAATGGATAACAGCACTGCAAACCCACAGAGATCCAAGGCTTAATGTTAGTGTACCTTTAAAGCCAGCTCTAATTAAAAGAAGCTGAATCTGATTTGTTATTTTAAAGTAACGTGATTTTAACTTGTATACATTGTCTGTTTTTAACTGTCATTTTATGTGGATCTGACGAAGTGGTAACCCCGCGAAAGTGCTCATCCTTTTACAATAAAACTGATACACTACAACTTTGGAAGAATAACACTTTATTTGTCTCTGCTCAGCTTTGTTGGTGTGCTCACATTTTGCTTTTCTACATTTGGACTTTATTGTGTGTGAGCTACCTCTGGCAGGAGTGTGTGTGCTTTTTGTTCTACGCATTCTTTGAGTTTGCTGACTCACCCTTGTGCTTCACTGAGACTGTGCATACTCTGGAATTTGCTAGAAAAATAAGCGAATTCCCAGTGACTGTTACAGGGTTTACAGCTGCTGCCATGTGCTTGGGCCTCTTTCTTTTAACCATGTGCTGCACACTATCCACATGAGCAATAAAAGATACTGGAGGCATGCATTTCTGATTTGTAAGCATATTTGTGTGTTTATCTGTGAGCTCATATATCTGACAAATCTCAATGGCCTTATTCAAAGTTAAATCACTGTCACAAAGCAAAATCTTTCTCATAGCATCATCTTTAATACCACACACTAGTCTGTCTTTTATTAAATCATCCCTTAAATCACCAACTCTGCACTTTTTAGCTTTATTTCTGAAGTCAAATATATATGCTGCAAAAGTTTCCTTGGGCTTTTATCTCTTGTATAAAATAAGTGCCTTTCAATTGTAATGAATAAGTGCCTTTCAATTGTAATATTTATTTGGGAGTTACACATTTCTCTAAATTTATGTTTCTAGCACTCGGGGGGGGGGTCTTCCCTTAACTCAGCCGGTACCACTATATGATGACACCCCCCTGCAAACACAGCAGGTGCATACGTAAATGAACACTTTCTTTCTATGGCTTCTGAATCAGCCAAATTAAGCAGAATGAATGACTGTATTGTCAACGTTGTCAGAAAATGCAGCTTGTATGAAAATATCATACTCGTGCTCAAACACTCTCCAATTCTCTGTAATATTATTATCAAGTACAAGTGGAGCTGGTTTTCAAAATCCTTCAGCCATGCCAACAAATTATGCCCCAAAACACTGAAAAATAGACCTTGTAATTATGTACGAACATGCACACACAGCCAGTACTTGTAACAACATTCAAATGCACAATCACCTCTTTGGAATACTGCACTTTACAAAATATGCTTTGAAATGGCTGTATTTTGTGAAATAACTGTACTGTAATACTACACAGTCATGCAAACTCTGTATACTTAGATATCTTGAATAGGTTTAATTAATGTAAAAAAAATAAGTGCTATGAGCTACTTCAAAAAATGCACTAGTTTTCCTTATTTTATTAATTTTTATGCAATTTGGACTTTATTTCAAACCTTTTATGTAGTTATTCAAATATTTTTTTAATATGTTGCAGTTTTGGACATTTCATTTACTTAGAAATTCATTTAGAGCATTCTGAGTGCTCCATTTTATATTTTGCAAACCATTCAAGTAAACTTTGATACCTGAAATACATTTCTGACCTGTGTTTGCAAGTTATATTTGCAGTAGGGATGATCCGCTCATCTACATTCCTCCACCTTTAGCTGAGTGCCTTCTTGGTCCAGAATCTGAATTTCTGGATCCCATTCTGACACCATGCCACTCGTCTTGTTTCTCAATAAAGACGAACAGGTAGGGTAGTTTGTTTACATGCTTTACACAGAAACACATCAGGATGGATAGCAGTAGTACAAAATAACAACAAACTGATTAACAGACAGACTACACAGACATACGTGCTTGCATCTCAACAGCTTACTACAAAATGTCAATCAGGCTCACATGTGCTCAGTATTTATATACTTGAGTACACCCCTAGAAAGCTTCTTAAAGGTATACATACATACTGATCTACAGTAGCCTCCAAGTTAAGTAAACACTTACATGTCACACATGCTGAGTCATTGTGAGGCAGCAATAAAGATTTTTCGGTAAGTATGAGGTAGTTACTACACTGCCTCAAAGTACCTCATGCTATCGGGCTGGCTATAGAAGTGGAATCAACTGACTGAGATGCTATACTGTCCACTACAGATGAAGGGGTATAGAACAGGTTAAGAAGAGGACAACTGACTGGGTTATAAAAAGGGGATAAACTAGTATATGGCTGAAGGATAAAAGAACAAGCTGTTAATAGTCCAGTAGTGTCAATGTGCAAAAATGACATGTGCAAGTGACACACTTTGAAGGGCCAATAATAATAAAAACAAAATGATAACAGTGGAAATTCAACTAAATAGCTTCTCACAATAGGCTAATGTGGTTTCTACCTAACCAATAAAAACAATGAACAATGGGTAGTCAAACCCAATGGATCCAGACGAGGTAAATGTGATAGCAACAGATAATGTAAATAAGTAGTTTCAAGTGCAGTAACAGTTTAATAGTTAGTCAAGTAATAAAGGTACATCACAAAGGTAACCTTGTACATTCTACTGTGGCATTGTAGAACAGCAGATTTAAATAATGTAAGACGATAGTAATTAGAACAATCAGAACTTCGATACCAATGATCAAAAAGTGAAGTCATTTACTGAAATGATAAGTAAATTTACTTTTGTATACCTGGTATGAGCAAAAGAAAACACTGCAGTATTGTCATAAATAATGCCAGTAGTAACACTGCTAAAGCAACAAGGAATCTTTTAAACTTAATACCACTATAGTCAGCAAGTCATACTAAAAAGGAGCAAAAGTACAATGCTAGTGTGTGTGTGTGTGTGTGTGTGTGTGTGTGTGTGTGTGTGTGTGTGTGTGTGTGTGTGTGTGTGTGAGTGTGTGTGTGGGGCCTTTGTTTAAGACATAATGATTTGGCTAACCTTTGCCCTGTTTTGTAACTTTTTGTTATAAATAACAAGTAAATTGCATTCCGGGGATGGCATTCTACAATTCATCCGCAGAAGACAACTGTGATGTTAACTGTATTGCTGCTAGACTGCCAGCTTTAAATACCAAGGAACAATGATATAGTTTTATTTATGATATACTGATCCTTATTAAAGAGATCATGAAATTTTGTTGGATCTGCTAATGCATGGTCTATTAAATCTACAATAGTTAATATGAGTGACAGTCACCTCTTATTTGTTGTTATTTCCTGTACTTATATTGTATTTTGTTTTTTGTATATGTGGTTGCAGAGTATTTGGTGTTATACAATGGTAGCATATTTGCATATGTGGTTGCAGAGTATTTGGTATTATACAATGGTAGCATGTTAACATTCAAAAACGTGTGCACTAATTGGTCAGCCCAACCAGCATGCCCCTTGTAAATCGAACATATACCAATAGAAAAAAGTCCAGTTGCCTGGACTTTCTTCTATTAATTTATGTTAAGGCTTTGCAGTTTTTTTGAGCTAAGAGGTCAAGAGGTATGTATGGGGAGCAGAGAAAATACAAGGAAAATCAAGTACATTATACAAAACTAAGAAAATATACCTGATTTTCCTTGTATTTTTAACCTGTCTCTCTCATACCTCTAAACTGTATGGATTTCACATTTTTTTTTTAAAAAAGAAGCAATGGAAGCAATGTGGAAGAACATCATGGCGCTGTTATACATACATATATGCTGTATTTTTCTTCTATGGGAAATGCAGCTTTAGTATTCTATTTTATTTCTGTTCTTTAGTGCTGCTGTATGCATATCTTTGTGAACTGCACTTGCAGTTTGACTGTGTTCTGTGGCATAATGGTGCTTTATAGTAGATAAAAGAATCTTTGTGTGAGTGCTCTCTCTACACAGCTGCACATCTGTAAAGTTAGTACACTTGAGTAAGAGATATGTGCTGAAAAAATCCTCTCCACCATATTAAAGAGTGGGTTACAGAAAGACTTACTTCTTTACAAAATGCATTTTAAGTTTTATTCTGTTCAGTTTTATTTGCTTTGTCTTCATGATTCCAACATGGATTCCATACCACAGATATGCAACAGGTGAGTTCCCACTGGATGGAACATGTGTTACAAACAACAGGCACTCAGTGGCAAATGAAGCCTAACATAATGAAATGTGAAGCCTATATAGGACTTGACTTATTGACAATGTCCCATGGTTGCAGAAAAAATATAACTGTGACCTTACTATAAACAAAAGCCCTGTCACTTAAAAGAAAGAATGAAACAGCTGATGCTGCAAAAGGGAAATGTACATAGTTTCTCAATGATTTTATATGTTAGTTCTCTAGTTATTTTTAAAAGCTCTCTTGTATATTGGAGGGATGCTTGGTGTACTCCTGAATTATCCTTGTTTAGACATAGTTTACTCTGTTTACCGACATAACCAGGGAGAGTTCCTTATACTTTGTGTATTAAAATGATTAAATATATGCTATGACATTGAAATTGAACCAATGCACTTACCAAATTCACAAGCACAAACAAAACACTTTTTATAAAGTAATTAAGTAAGAGGATGTATCTCACAATAAAGTGAAGGAGACTGTCACCCCATGCGTAAATGAAGTCAACAATGAGGATAAATAAAGCTGAGAAACATAAATGAAGAATGTGACTAGTTTAATATTTTTAGAAGTTAGTAATTCCTGTTAAGAGAAATAATATTGCCTTTGTAAGTTAACAGTATGTAAGTATACAAGGGCTGGTAACTGTGTTGCTAACCTCTATGTTTGGAATAATTATTTAGTACTATGAAAAGGAGAATCCAAAGTACTATGAAGCATGTTACCTGCGTCTTCTGGTTAAATAGATATATATAGCAGTGACTAAGCAATTTATCATTGTTATGTTAATTGTAAGTAAAGCAAGTGAAATTAGACATATGAAAGCAAGCAGAAGTAATTCCATTTCCTGAATATTCTTCCATTTTTATTTCCATGGATATAATCAATAAAATGGAAGTCATCTTTTTAATTTAGGCTTTGAAATATATATGGACTATTCAGGAGAATGAGGAAGGGATGACTATGGGCGTTCTGAAGTACCAAAATTGAAATATAACAGGTCTATATATCAGGTAATCCAATCTTTTGCTATTTTTCAGTCATGTTGATACAGTTTCAACTTTCTTGTAAATAGTTATTTTCAAATCTTTAAAAATCCATTCCTTTTGTGATCATTGCATATATCCACTGTTTTAAAGGTCTATGGGAATGTCAATGAAAGTGTAATAAACATTTACACTAAAGAGAAGCTTAATTTTGAAGCAACCAAAAGAAAAATCCTGTACATTTTTAAATATCCAATCAATGACTTGTTTTTATTTAGACACCATAACAACCAAAACCTCATTGCTTCAGCATCGACTTGACCCAATTAGTTAAGGATTGTCCCATGTAGCTTGACATTTTGTCTTTGTATGATAAAAATTTATAATTAAAGATCTCAGCCTTTGTGAATCCTGTAAGTAGTTTTAGATGCTCTGAGCTAAAACAGAATGGCATTAAATATACTGATCCCAAGGATATTGCCACTATCCTGGCAGATCGATTCAGTGCCAGCTTCACCCCCCTCTCACCCCCTAAATGGCCCATCTCAATACCGGAAGATTGCCAAATTTCGGTAATAACGCACAGGTAAAAAATGCACTCTCCAAAGCTAAAAATACAGCATCCATGTGACCAGGTGACATCCCGGGCTGTGTACTACATGAACTATAATATGAACTGGCGCCTCACCTAAGTGTCATGTTTAATCATAGCCTCACCTCAGGTTTCGTGCCCACTGAGTGGCGCAGAGCTACAGTTATCCCACTCCACAGGGGGGATCCACCTTGGAACTACCATCCCATCAGTCTGACGAGCCTTATCTGCAAGGCCATGGGGCATATTATCATGGAACGTATAAACAAAGACATTGGCAACCTTCAAATACTGGACCCCACCCAGTTTGAGTTCGTGAAGGGCAGATCTTGTCTCCTGAACCTGATTGACTTCTTCGAATCAGTCTCCAGCGCCATGGACAAGAGTAAGGTGGCCCACACAGCCTATCTAGACCTTGCCAAGGCCTTTGACACCATCCCCCCACCCTGGAATCATAGATAAACTTACTAAGCTGGGCATTAATCCCTACATCACCCAATGGGTTGCCAACTGGCTTACTGACAGAACCCACACTGTAAAAGTAGCCAACTCCAAATCCAGCTCCAGACAAGGTGACAAGTGGAGTACCTCAGGGTTCGGTCCTGGGACCACTCTTGTTTGGCATCTACTTCTCTGAAATACAGGCCAACACTAAGGGACTCTGGCTAACAAAGTTCGCAGATGACTGCAAACTGGGAGCCATTATTGAATCTCCAAATGATGTGGATACTCTACAAAAAGGTCTTACAGAAACAGATGCTTGGTGCCAGAGCCATGGGCTCAAGCTCAATGCCAAGAAATGTATAGTTATCCCCTTTGGGAAAAAAACATGTACCCATGAATTACCACATAGGTGGCAGTACACTAAACACCGAAAGTGAGATAAGAGACTTAGGGACACAGGTGGACAGTGGTCTCACCTTCGATAACCACATCGCCACAACAGTCAGGAAATCCTTCTATATGGCACACCTCATCACTAAGGGCATTTCATCCAGAAAAAAGGAAGTCATTGTCCCACTGTACTCATCCCTCATTAGACCCATTATAGAATACAATGCCCCATTTGGTATGTACCTCTCAAGACATCTTCAACAACTGGAAAAGCCGCAGAAATACATCACTAAAAGAATCACAGGCCTAAAGCAGATGCCCTACGCTGACCGCCTTAAAAAGCTCCAGCTATACTCTGTCGCATATCGTCTACTCAGAGGTGATCTCTGCTTAACATACAAGGCCATGTCAAACCCAGAGCTGTTGGACATGATACACTTAAAGAAATCCCAATCCCTCAGAGCCACATGCTCCAGGGATCTAAACCTTGTCATCACAATAAACAAAACATGCTGGAGGGATAGGTTCCTGACCCAGAGACTCCTCAGACTCTGGAAGAGACTGCCCACACATGTCAAGCAGAGTGCCTCTTTGGCCCTCTTCAAAAGGAACCTTGACGATTGGATGGGAGAAAGGAAATTCACCCCAGGGATCACGTCAGTTGTCCTGCTAGACAAGGGTCCAGGGAAGTAAATAGTGTGGGAAGAAATAGCCAGGGAATTGTTATGGTTAGGCTTGTATAGGCCCTAGGACTGATAGCCTAGTACCAGCCTATGAACCTATGAACCTAATGGTTAATAGAATCTTTCAGGATCAAAGGGGAATGTTTCTGGTTTATAATATCAGTGGGATAATCTTAGCAACAAGAAAACATGCATGATCTCTTTCTTCGTCATTCCCAGGAAAATATTATGACTTAATATTATTCACCCTAGCCTTGTTTACCTGGTCATCCAGTTGTATTATTAATTAGTGATTCTGCTTTTTAGAATGAAAATGATTTAAATCTCATTTTCATGAGACCAGTTGTACATTTCAGGCAGGGCTGTATCAGTCTTATTAAGCTTGCTTTTCTGCTAGACAATACTATGTTTTATTTATTTATTGACATTTGTTTACCAGGAAAGTTCAAATGGGTAGGAACTCATTTTCCACAAAGGCGCATGGAGAAAAGATCCAAATAATTACAAAATATTTTAAAAGCAATAATTCTACAATCTTCAAATATAATACAAAGGCATCTACAGTTTAAATAATTATACCAAATTAGACATAGTATGAAAACATTGGTTAAGAATATATACAAGTTATATGACAATGATTTAATATTTAGAGATATTGTAAACAGTTTATAGAGAAATTAAATGTAAATTAGTATAATACAAATAGAAATTACAATATGAAGTGAGAGAAAAGCAGGCTTATGGTTTGTTTACAGAAATAAAAAAAAAACAGGGGAGAGAAATTGATAGAAGTAACAGAGTGAGTGAGGAAGAGAGAATAAGGAGGTGTAAGATATGAATAGGTATTTGTTCACATTTGGGGATATAATTTATCTTAGTACTGGGGGGTTGTGCTGCAGTAGCATTGTCGCCTCACAGTAAGACATTGTCCTGTTTGATTCTCAGCTAGAGCATCTTCTGTGTGGAGACATGCATGAATGGGTGTACCTTCGTTGAAGGTTGTGTGTCAGGGCTGGCAACTCAGCACGTAAAAAAATCTACTGCCAATCATTAGCGGACTGGAGTTCCGCTGTGGTGACCCCTAACAGGGAAAAGCCAAAAGACACAACAACAACAACAACAACTGAGCAAAACCAGTGACAGCTTTTAGTTAGGAAGTCTTTCAGAATGGTTGTAAAGGATGGGAGGGAGGGTATTGACATGATGGGTACAAGTAAGGAGTTCCAGGCCTTAGGAACATGGTACAAGTATAGAAAATGTCCATCAAATTTGATAGGTTTGTGGGCAGACAGGAGTTTTTGTCATTGGATTGTAATGACCAACTGGGAGCAAAGTTGTGTAGAATCTTATTTAGTGCTAGACAAGAAGATGGATGCCAGATAATTTTATATGTGGTAATAAGCTACAAATATGTTAGTTGATGGGGAATTTCTAACAAATTTAGGCTTTATAGTGCTATACAGTGGTGGGTTCTTTGAGGGGTATTTACTGCATATTTAGCAACATTGTTATGGCATTGTTCAAGTTTTGATTTTTGTGTTTACTGGAGGTTAGTATGGATGGAAGTACTATAAATAAGTATGGGGAGGAGTAGTGGCAAGTATAGTTTTTGTTGTGCTGGTTAGAACGTTTTTGGCCCTGTAAAGCATCCTTAGTTTTTGATGAGTTTTTCTTTGGCAATTTTGTATATGCTGGTCAAATTTAAGATTATCATCCACTATCATCCTTAGTAATTTGCTATGAGACATGACTTCAATGGTTAAATTATCAAGAGAGGACTTTAAATTTAGCTTTTTCTTGAGAGAGGGTTAGGGGGAAAAGTAATAGCTTGTGTTTTTTTAGGGTTGAGCATGAGTTTTGAGTTTCAAAGTCATGTTTCAGTCACTGTTAAAGCTTCTTGAGTAGTTTTTTGGAGGTGTGCCATGTTTTCAGCTGTGCAAATGAGTGTGGAGTCATCTGCCTACTGTATTGGGGAGGCCTATTGTGTGGATGTGTGGTGGATGTTGATGAGAATGTTAAAGAGAAGGGGAACAAGGATAGAGCCTTGTGGTACACCAGTGGTGACTGGGATGTATAGATAGAGGGGTGGAGTTCCTTTTTACTGACTGATACCTATTAGATAGGTAGCTTTTGAACCATAGAAGAGTGGGCAGAAAGAGACCCAATGAAGACATTTGAAATATAAGTTTGCTTTGACAAATTGTGTTGAATGCTTTAGACAAGTCTAAAGATAAGGAGTAGATAAGCTTGTCATTAACTCTAGCTTTATTGATAGGATCTATATAAGTTAGAAATGCTGTGCTAGGCCTATGGGAAGGATGGAAGCCATGTTGTGTGTGGGCTAGCAGTCTTTCCTGCAGGAGATGGTTTAGTAATTGCTTTTGGATACATTTTTCAAGTATTTTTGAGAGGGGGGATAATATTCTTATAGGTCTACAGTTAGTAATATCTGTTGAATTTCTGCTTTCGTGTAGAGGGATATGTGACTTTTTCCAGAGAGAGAGAGGGAATGTGGGATTCCTGGAATGACCTATTTACCAGGCTTGAGACAGGATAGGCAATGCTGCTAGATGCTATTTTAAGGTACTCACTTGGAAGGTCATCAGCTGTAGTAGGGCATGGTTTGAGTTTGCTTAACAGTAGTTTTATATAGGATGTGGACATGGGTTTGAAGGTGAAAGTAATAAGGTGATATGTGGCTGTTGGGCAGGGTTAGGATTAAATGTTGGGAAATCATTGGTTAGAGATGCTATAGTATTACTGAAATAAAAGATGAATTGCATTGCAGTTTCAAGTGGTGAGTTACTGGGAAAGGGGTTATTGGTTGAATTTTTGGCCAAGATGTAATATTTCTTCAATGGCTGTCCAGAATTGTTTAGAGTTGTGTTTAGTATTATTCTAAAAGTTATTATAGCATCATTTTTTGTCTTTTTTTTTTTGCTTTTTAGAATGATTAGAAAGTATTCTGAAGTTATCAAGATATTGTAGTGTTTTATATTTTTACCATTCTTTCCATGTTTTTTCTCCAACCTGCATTAGCATTCTATTCATTTTGGATAGCCAAGTTACTTTTTAGTCTCTTTCTTGTAGGAGGTGAGCAGCTATTTAGGATATTCAGTAAAATTATATTGAACTGATTTACAGTAACATCTAAGGGGAATATTTTTAGGAAGTTCCAATTAATAGATGATAGGGTAGTAATGAGCATTTCTGGATTAAATTTGGAAAGGTTACATGTTGTTTTATAAAAATGCTGTATAAGTGGATGTTTGAGATGTTTGGTTGTATAGGATAGGAGATGATCACTGATAGAGTATGACATTGTACCTGTGGTGATGTATTTGCTAGGGTCTGATACTAGAATCCAGGCTAATAGGGATTTTGATACCTTGCTATAATGAGTGGGTTTATTAATTAGTTGTGCTGAACCATGCTAGATGTAGGGACATTAGAGTTTATGTCCAAATAATTGCCATTCACTCGTTTAGTAGTATTTTTTTCTTGTGGAATTGTTACAGATATCCACAGTAGGATATCTTCCAGTATTGCTGTATTGTCACCATGAGGAATGTAAAGCACATGTAAACCACATCTGGAGCATTTCTCCCCGGGCCTCCGCTGAAAACAGGCTCTGTGGAACCAAGTCAGACTTTCCGGTCAACAAATGATAAATAAAAATAAATAAAAATAAACAGTAATACATATTTGCTTATGATTTTTTTTTTTCAGGAAAGTAATAAGAAGCCCTTCTGAATTACTGAAGTAATAAGATGCTCTGCTGAACCCCAAGAATACTAAGTTATTGCTTTTCACCTCAAAAAGTTGCCAAAATCAAAAGCAATCTTTTACCATAAAGTCAGCAAATAATACTGTCATTTAAACTGTAATTCACAGTAAACTTCTAGTTGTTATAATAGATGACAGTCTCAAATATAACCACCATATACTGCACATAATTAAATATACACACCAAAAACTAGGCTCCCTTTATAGGATCACTGGGTTCCTTACAGATACTGCAAGAAAAACTCTAGTCACCACCTTCTTACTGGTGACTCTTTTCTACACCACTCCTATCCTAACAAACTTAAACAATACTCAAAGAAAGAAACGTGCTTCATGCCAAAATAAAGTAGCTAAATCCCTCACAGGACCCTCTGTTGTCTTAGCTTAAAGCAATTAAACTGGCTTGAACTGCACAACTGTCTAATATATTAATAACTGACTGCAGCACACAAACTCATTCATCATCCAGAAGAATGCCCTGCACTACAAAACTTATTACTACCCTACTGTCCAACAAGGGGCTTCTATTCTATTAGCAAATTCTTACTACTTACAAATAAATCAAATAATGTTGCAGGAGACTCATTTTACTCCATTTGCATTGTTAAGCTCCAGAATAGTATCCACATGCCAATAAAACTCTCTAACAAACTCAGTAGTTTTAAACCACTGCTTAAACAACATCTTAAGCAGTCCTGGTTCTGTACATGCTCATCACATGATTAAAACTTTTTCACTGAACAGTAATATGGAAATACTATCCTTAAGTATAATTTTCTCAACCTTTTACGGAAATGACAAATGAATTTTGGTAACAAACCAATTTGTCCAGGGGCATCTTCAAAAGGTGAGTATTTAGATATATTAGTGGGAGTTAAGAGGGTAGAGGGAGGAAAGGGTTAAATGTGAAAGAGGGATGAGTGGGAGGAAATGAGGTAAGGGTAGGGAGGGGCTTAGGTGGTTTATGCAAGTGTAGCTGAGTAGGGAATCAAATTTTGGCGTGAACTTGCTACTGTGAGTTTACGACCAAGACAACATGTAGGTATGGCTGGTGCAGGTAGGCCTCAGATTAACAATGGTTATTTACTTTAAATAGCAGGGGAGCAGTGAGTATAGTTAGGATATGTAGCAATGGGCAGTAGGTGCAGTTATTAAACTCCTAGTTTTTTTATGTGTTTGTAATTGTTGCTTGCAGTTTGCTGGTTACTTCATGGGACTCTGGGGTCTTAATGGCTACCATGACAGGCTCTCTGTAGAGGGGCAGACTGGCAGTCTCCCTTTAGTGTGGTGCAGGTTTTCAGATTTTGTTTGCCTTCACATTAGATTGGGTTCAGGACGTTCTCGGTACAGCAACAATGCGCTGCACTGTGGCAGACCTAACAGTGCAGTGCACTGCACTGTGAGGTCTGCCCACAGTGCAGCGTATTGTTGCTGTACTGTGGGCAGACCTCACGGCATTGGCAAATAATGTAGGGCTACAGGAAAAAAGCTATGAGCTTGTCCGACACTGGGCCACACATATGCTAAATAATGCTCAGCAAAGGGCCACAACTTTGGCTAAGGACCGTGCTGGCAATGGTGAAGGGACTGCAACACAGCAACCACTCTCAGCCACAGAGTAGTTCCTGGCAAACTTGGGTTCGGCCACCAGCTCGCAAGCATCCATCACCCCATATGTCATGGAGGTGGGTGGCGCAGCTTCCATAGCAGAGGAGCATCAAAGTAAGCCTACTGTGGTCATCACTTTAATACTATAGCAGTCATAGTGGCAGCCTCTGCATACCTGTACATGGATGTCAGGTCAATTTGCATTTGGGGTGGTGGTTTGTAATGCACATGTGTGCACACATAGTCTGAATGTCAGCAATGTGGACAATATCACAGTTTATACTGTACATGTTGATATGTGCACATATTATCCAGTACCAATGCCACATGTGTGTTTGCTGACAATACCTCTCCCCCACAGCTCCATAGGTACCCCTAGTGTGGCTGGAGTCCATCATCCTGTAGCCAGTAAGTGTGAAACAGTTTTTTTATGGATGTTCTATATGCTAGCCATGTTAAGGGCTGCCAGTTTGCTTTGGACACAACTGTTAAGCTTAGCCATAGTACAATACTTGTATGTTCAGTTATGGAGGGGTTCATTGCAGTGGTTTACATTGGTAATCACAGTTGCATATTTGCAGGAGCTGTAACATTGTTGCACATATTTTTTTGAAGGTCTAGGGAGTCTGCTATAAAGGGGGCAATAGTATGGTGGAAATGGGTGTACTATGTTTTAGGTGAAGGTCCATTACATACACTGACATATCGCTTATCTCACAGGTGTATAGTACTGGCAACATTAACTGGATGTTGCTGCACTGCATGTTGTTAAGGACATGTCTTGTCTGTGTCTGTTGTGATCTGCTTGTGTGTTGTGCATGGGATGAGTAATAAGGTGTGGTATGTAAAATACGGCTGTGGCAACTCATCTGCATGTATGTGGATCAGCAGACATAATAGTGCAGGTATTAATGTAGTCATGTTGTCTTCCTCCTCACAGGTGACCATGGGAGTTGGAGAGTGTCCCCCTCACAACCTGATGTCAGTGTCTTATCAGACTCTGATGCCGACGGTGGCCATAGTGAGGCACAGGTAGCTGTTGGGGGCTGAATCTGTCCCACGGGTTGACATCCCACTTCTTCCCCAAATGTCCCCACATGCAGTCAGTATGACCACACATACCCAGTCCCCTGTAGCCACAGATATTGGATAGTCAGAAAGTGTTGGCATTGAACAGGAGAGTGTGGTGACTATGGCATCTCTGTAGACACTCGCTATAGCCAGAGACCTGGTGAAGTCCCACACAGGCAGATTGACAGGGGTGCTCGAAGAAGGACTGCTGCTCATCCACCACTTGTCACAGGTGTCACATCATGTGTCACCCAACCCTTGTTTCTGTCCATCATGGAGGCACAAGCATGTTCAGAATGCAACACCAGAAGGATGCTCAGGATCATGTATGCATCATGGATGCAACACTATCTGGCATCCATGACTCCATCCACAGCATTGGTGATGCCTTACATCATTTCGCCGATGTAGTGGACAGATGGTGAGGTGTGCCATTGTCAGTTCTTAACCGTGCAATGTCTGTGTTGGAAAATGTGATGGGAGTAGGATGTCAGACATGTGGACGTAGGTCAGCAACAACATCAGGTGACAGCCCATTTGGCCATACGCAGTCACACTTCTGTAGCGGCAGTACCACCAGCACTACAGAAGGGAGGGTGCTGGCCAAACCACAATGTGGCAGGCCATGGGCATGTGGTCCTGGGTGGTCCTATGAGGGACACAGACCCAGCAGACACTAGTCACCATCATCAAATAGTACTACATCTGACCGGGTTCCTATTAGAATGATGAAAACGCATTTTGTCAAATTTGTTTTCGTCGACACATGTAGGGCGAACTGGCAAAACAGTGAAGCAGCTGTTCAGCTAATTCTTTCCCTGGGAAAGAAGTCGCTTGACCACTTCGTTGCTTTGCCTGTTCTGAAGTGTAGTGTGGTCCCATGTCTGGTATAGCTTCCAAGTGTGATTGTGAAAAAGTTACTGACCTTAGGGTTAGGGTGCAGGTTAAGGTAAGTGCATATGCTTTAAAATGTTTACTGATTTTTTTTTTTTCATTAGATGTATTGTTGGGTTATGTGCATATGTGTATTTAGTTGTTTACTATTTTTTGGGGGGTATAATTAGGGTTAGGGTACGTGTGTATGTGTTTGGAAGTGTTTAATTTTTTTTTTGGGGGGTTGGAACAACGATTTCCTTCCCTAGGAAAGAAATCACTGTTCTGTGGTTTTGACATTTTCAGCTTTCACTGAATATGTGTTGAAGAAACACCGTTTACTGTTTTCAGTGTTCGGTGTTTTAATATGAACCCATCTGACCATAGGCATGGTGGTGCCAGTGCCACTCCTGGCAGAGCCAGTTCCTGTGTTCATGGTCAGAGATAATGAACTGTACATTCTGCCATGTAACAGTCCACAGCTGTCCAGCATACCCTCATGTAGGGCTAGCACATGGCTTGACTGTGTATGTGCACACACTCACATATCAATGTCACATGCAGGTCACCACACATACACACACACACACACACACACACACACACACACACACACACACACACACACACACACACACACACACACACACACACACACACACACACACACACACACACACACACACACACACATATACACACACCATGTCAACTGTATGGCACAGCCTAGGCCTTTGGCATCCCCCACATCATGCCCTGTGCATGTGATGATACCTGTGTCACATCCCTGTCATCCATACCATCGATGCAGGGACATGTACATATGTGTCTGATGCACATGGTGACTATAGCACAGTTAATGACAGTTTGTAGTGTAGTTAGTGTTATGCCCTGTAAGGTGCTGTCTGCTGGCATGTGTCATGAATACACATCAAAATGTATATACCTTTATTCCATGATGCTACATTGGCATTAGTATTGCTGACTGACTGTTGTCTCCCAGACCTTTTTCTGTTTCTGTTCCAGGGTTCTGTGTGTCTACACCATGGGGACCTGGTGCCAATACAAAGGCTCAGAATGGCATGGTGTCAATGCAGAAATGTGACTTTTCCATGGTATGGCTATATATGTGCATGGTTACTTAGGTGTGTATGTGTAAAACAGTCTCTCAGGGACAATGGGGCAGAAAATGTAATCTTGCATGCATACCCCATGACACAGCATGCTACTCTTGATACATGTCACTTAAGAGTTCAGTAGGATCATATGTTTATAGGATCATAGAAGGTTACTAGAGTAATGGCCCTGGGTCCCTTACAAGACTAGACATTAGTTTATCCATATCCAGGCCTGTTGTGCTGGTTCATAGGTTCATAAGTGTGTACTAGGCTAATGGCCCTGTAACCTATATAAGCCTAGCCCAAGAAGATTCCCTGGCATCATGCCGTCCAAAGTTAGTTCCCAGTGACCCTGTCAAGCAAGGCCACTGAAGTGATCCCCAGGGTGAACTTCCTATTGCCCATCCACTCATTAAGATTTCTCTTAAAGAGGGCCAGTTTAGTGCTCTGCTTGACATGAATGGGAAGTTTGTTCCAGTGTATGGGAAGTCTCTGGGTTAGGAACCTGTCCCTTCAGCATGTTCTGTTTATTGTGGTAATGAGGTTTAGGTCCCTGGAGCATGTGGCATGGAGGGATTGGGATTTCTTTAGGTGTGGCATATCTCGCAGCTCTGGGTCAGACATGGCTTTGTAGGTCAAACAGAGATCACCTCTAAGTAGATGATAAGAGACAGAGTATAGCTGGAGTTTTTTTACTCTGTCCATATAGGCATGTGTCTAAGGCCTAAGATCCTCTTAGTGAGGTATTTTTGTGGCCTTTCCAGTTGTAGGTGTTTAGTGAAGTACATAACAAATGGGGTGTTGTATTCTATAATAGGTCTAATGAGGGACAAGTAGAGAGGGATTATGACCTCTTTCTACCTGAATGAGAAACCTTTTGCATTGAGATATGCCACATAGAAGGACTTTCTGACTTTAGTGGCATTGTGATTATCAAAGGATATGATGGTGCCCACTGACTTGTTGTAAGTACTGATACAGTTACATGATGCCTTTCACTTCATGGTGCTACTTTGACTTGTTGCAACCTGCTGTTCTACTAGCCACTGTCTAGGTTACTCAGAGCTGTGTACTGTCCATATCTCTGGCCCCCTGTTCCTCCATTGTCTTTGGCTTTGTCCAGCTTTCTTGCAGTAACAAATAGTGACATATGGACAGTCTTTAGAACTCCTACCATAGGTGAAGCTCACATGCAGAATACTAGGCGCAGCCAGTCTTGAACCATGAACACCATCAACCATGATAATGTACTTACCCCACTAAGTTACAACTGCCACCAAATGGTGCAGTTTAATTCCTGACACTATCAACCAAAGACATACATAGCACATTAACCGCTGCATATTGTGGAAATGAAACATGTCAGCAGGTTGATTGGGAAAGCCCTGTGATTGTGAGGCCTGCTGCTATTACCTTACAAACATAATACTACTGCAGTTGTGTGGGAAGACAGGTGTGTTGGGGTAGGGGACTCTAGCACTGACAGTCCTGCTTCTGTCATATGACCCCATTGTCTGTATTTCCCTCACATAGTGCAGTGGGTTTTGCTGGCTTGGGGTGTACTGCATATTATGGGTGGTCAGTATTGGGCAGAGAGTTCCTGTTGTCCCACATAGCTGTCAGTTGTCTGCAGCTATCCTGCTAGCCCACTGTATTCCCTTGTATACATGTGGCAGGTCCATACATATGCTACCATAATCTAGCACCCCATACATTTGTTGTAAAGAAGAGTGACTTACCTTGTGCCTGCATCAGTTGACATAACAATGCTTAAGGGCTGACTGTCAGATGCATGCAGTACACAGCCAGTACATGGTAAGGTACAGGTTGTGTGTTGTGGCTGGCATCCTTTTTACTATGTCTGTGAGTCAGACTGCGGTGTCAATCCCTAGATCTCTAGGATGTCAGTGCATGTGCTATACGTTGCCTTGTTGCCAAGGTCAGGGCATACTGGGCATGCCTATGTCTGCCTAAAGGGACAGGATCAGGGAGTTCTTCCTCTGAGACCCCTGTTGCTGTGGGAACCTTGGCACTGGCGGGGGACTATGTGTCTCTTCCCTGTGATGTTTCTGCTGAAGCTGTTTCTGTAGGATCACATTGCGTAGCATGGTACATACTGTGAACATGTGTCTGGAAGGTACTGCAGGGTTCCACCAGATATATTGAGACAGCAGAACTGTGACTTCAGCATCCCAAACAGATGCTCTTTGCTGTTCCTAGTTTGTGTGTGTGCCTCATTATGGCGATCTTTGGTAGGTGTGTGTGCAGTTCTGATAGGTGTCATCATCCACAGTTCCAGTGCATAGTCAGCATCCCCCAGTAGATGGCTGTACAGGATATCCCCCCCAGCAAATGTCTGGTACAGCTGTGATGCATGCCTGATGTGGGATTCGTGATAACTGCCAGGGCTGCCGCCACACACATTCATGATAATGCCCTGGCATTGCACATGACCTGACAGTTGATGGAGACATACTGGAGACATACCCCTTGCAGTTGATATAGACTCTACCTTCCTCAACAGGTGAAGCTTTGATGTGCAAATGAATGCAGTCTATGGCACCCAGTACTTCAGGGTAGTGTGCTACATGGTGGAAGAGACACATATTCCTGGCCCTCTCCTCAGGAGTGTGGGGTAAATATATGTGCTCAATGGCATGTGCTTGCATGGCAGCCAGGAACTCGTGGATTACCCTGAATGCAGATGTCTCTGTGAGACCCCTATTATGTCCCCAGTAGGTCTTTGAAAAGTATTAGTATTCTTAGGGCTTTACAAACCTTTGTTTCCACTGGGATGGGTTTCCCTCTGTTGGCTCTTGGTCTGAGGTGAAAGCAGCGGAGCTCAGTGAGTTCTTGTAATATGTCCCTGCCCACCCTGTAGTGCTCTACAATCTCCAGCTCATGTAGCCCCTGGAAGGTTACCCTGGGCCTGAACACTCTTCTCTTTCTCATTCGAGGCCTATTGTCAGCATCAGCACCAGCACTGACCTCAGCCTGTAGCACATACAAATGTAGCAGTGCAGCAGCAGCCCCTATCATTTTGTCAGTTAAAATTCTCAAGTGTGTACTCCAATGATGCAGAGTATGTGGGAAAAATCAGATTGAAGGGTATATGCATATACTTCATAGTGGTGTGCTACAGATGCAGCCTGTTTGATTGGTTGGCTATGATGCATTCCACCTGCCAGGTTTATAATTGAGGGGGTTTGAATGGCCCAGTGTCAGTGGAAAAAGGCTTATCAATCATTTATACTTGATTTCCCAAGCTATTTCCTTTTTATTTTTTTTAATGTCTTTCACTTCTAAACACTGGGGCATGGCACGCAAACCCACGGCACTACTATAAACAGTTCTCAGCAGTTTGGACACACCCCCATGCATGGGCACACTCAGCTTAGCTTAAACAAGCTAAAACATAAACCATGAGTCTAAACACTGCTTAGCAGCACTAGACCCTCCCCCTGCATAGCTGTGCTTAGCTGAGCATGAATGGGTGCTGCTGAGCTCCAATCCAGTTAAACATAATGTGACACACCCCCTTTGATGTCATCTACCTGTTCTACTACTGTCTACATGTTTCTACCTCTACACAGGTTTTATCTGTGGACACAGTGGACCATTTTTGCTAGTCAGTTTCCCCAGCTCATTTGCATACAGCTCCCTACATATACCCTGGATACTTCACTACTCGAGGGCCTGCCTCCTTAGCAACCACTAAAACCTGACATTGTACACTCTACATGCTGGGCACTATAATGCATTATTTTTGCAAATGTCATATTTTCAGTTTTTCAACATTTTAATTTTTTTTTTGGCAACATTGCATGGTTTGCACATTGCTGCATGCCTCAAAAATTCATATTTTCTAATGATTTGCTTTGCTTTTTGGACTCACTGGCCATAGTTTTGGCCATTTTCATCACAACAGTGCAATATCCAACCTTCTTTTTGGGCTTTTACCACCCCAATTTAATGTTTACATTTCTGTACACATTTTTTTCTGTGTACATTTCTGACACCAACATGGCACCTACACGGGTACCTTTTTGCTTACTATATCACAAATCACCCACATTTGCATGGATTTTACCTGCTTATGAGATGATTTGCATTTCACAGACACTTCCGTGTCCGCTTGCTCGTGCACACCCTCTGCTCTGTTTATTGGATCACTCAGCAGCCGGTTTCCATTTGGGGCCATGCCACTATGCCTACATGGAAAATCACTTTGTGTAGGCTTTATTAAATTTCCCCATTCTTTTGCTGTATTATGATCGACCATAATTATAAAGAGTTAAACTGGGGGTTTATTTCATTTTCTCAGCTGTATATTTTACTGTGCTGCATTCTATTACCGTCAATCAACTTAAGATATTTATTTTTGTCTGGAGAAGGAATTTATTACATCTAAAATATTCAAAGTTACTTTCACTGAGGTGAAGTGAAATATGTGACACCCCCCCACTCCAGCAGAGACACACACAAACTGTTTTCCTCTCATAGTTTTTTTATGTCGACTGTCTTCCAAAGAATCACAGGCTAGTACGAGTAATGATCCTAAACTCTTTGAATGTGAGAAAAACCTGCGCATATTTGATTGTGTTGATTTTTTGGAAATATTGAGTATATTCTGCTACATTAATTTGATTTCACTTTAGTAGTATGTCATTGTAATAACACAAAATTATTAAAAATAAAAATAACCCACTTTAATGATTTCTCCTTTTGAAAATGTAATGGTTGTCTTTCTCCGGATTTATGTTATAACTAAATTGTTACAGAATTAAAAAGTATCCTGCTATATACATTTTTCACCATCTAGGAACTAAAAACAATGAATGCTACCTCAGCTGTTGAATGATTAAGTTTCAATGTGTTGCACAATTTTGTTACTGACAATTTTAGTTTCATAGGGAGATTTCCTTCTACAATCTTTATTCGTTTCTAATATCCAGCCTAAAATACATCTTCGCTAAACATTTGGCTAATCAGATTTGTCCATCATTTAATCAGTTAGGTCAATGTTATTTTTTGTAAAACTTCAAATAGTTGTGAAGACCCTCCTGGAAAACAAGTTAGGCATTTTAGTGTTTTAAATTTTGTGCATTAATTATCTTGCAATTCTGCTATAAATGACAGCTTGTTTATTAAGTAATTCGGTTGGCAGAAGGTAACTTGAGGTCAATGAAAATGAACTGTGCATGACTTGTTTGGCAGCAAGTAATGTAATCCTATAACTCAAGTTGTTATTACTGGAATAAATGCCCTCAAAACAGAGAAAAAGTTATGACTTTTTTGGCTCTGAATGATTTCTTTTGTGAAACACATTTTGCAACCGTCATATGTTATATTTTCTTCTAAACAGAAATTGATTGATCAGTGTTTTACCAGAAAATTAAAACACAATGTATGAGGGACAGAGGAAAATTATGAAACAAACTCAGAAACAGTTGAGAGGTATGAAGAGCAGGCAGAAATAAAGTTGTTTTACCTCCTGCTGCTGTAATTTGCCAGCTATCACTGTCTGCTATTAGTCTCCAGCATGAAACTTGATCATAACAGTGTTTGGGGGGGGGTGCTTAACAACTGATAAACACCCCACTAAATGTTGTCACAACTGGGTCTCATGCTAAGGAAGCTGTTAACATGGTTATTTTTTTCCAATATCAGAATGTAATCTTGGTGCCCAATGCACTTCAAAGCAGTTCATGAAACTTACATGATCATTTCACATTCATGTACAGTAATTCTTATTTGCATAACATAGATGATTGTGATCAGTTCACCAATCATATCCCACTTATTATGTGTTTGAGACATGGCTGCCAAGAAATTCGGCCATTTTGGCATCCATGTCGAGAACACAGAATTTAGAGTTATGATCAGTGAGATGATCGTAATTCTTTGTAGTGCATGGAGCTTTATTTGCTAGAGGTACTACTAGTTAAAGGAGGAAAAATTGTGAAGTGTTTTCCCAGCTTTCCACACTTAGTGAATGCTGTCAGAGAGGTAGTGTAATGTAGTCCGTTACATTTACACTTACCTACCATACCTATCAACTGTCAAGATTTTTGCAGGACATCCAGATTATTACTTCTTAGTTTTGGTCTGTGCCTCATAAAATATGTGGTTTCTGGACAAACCACTGAGGCTTGAAGTAACAAAGCAATGACATACATTTGAATTTCAGCATTCACATTATTCAGACTACGCAGGCAAACCTACTTTCAATTATTTTAGTAACTCTCTTAATTTTTTTTACAAGACGGTAGGGACATATTAACTGTAGGGACAGAAGGGAGAAACAAATATTTTGTTCTGCTGCTGTCATTTGTTAGTCACTACAGGCAGATGTTATTGTCTGTCATGGGACTTGACCTTAACTACTTTGCCAGAGGGTGCTTAACATTTGTTACATTTGCATCATGCACAATTCTGGAGATTAACTGGTTTGCCCTTCTCCAAATATCAGAGCATAATCAGCATGCTCTGTGCACTAAATCAGTATTCAGAAACTACTGCAGGGAAACAGTTGATTGACAGTGATGCTGCAGTATTATCATGACAGTTATTTGGGGTGGTTATGCTCAGTGCTTCAAGTGTGGAAGGACAGCTGGAACCTCAGTGTGTCTAAATCTATCTAGTTTCATAGCTTCTTTGACATATGCTACTGTGGTCTAAGAAGCCAGTGTTGCTGCTCAGGCATGTTATGCTGATCAACATTGCAGCTGGGAAGTATTTGTGAATTGTGAACTATGATGGATGATTTCATCTGTGTACCTTCTCTATACCTAGACTCTTCCTGTATGCAGTTACTGGTAGGAATTTAACCAGTTTTCCAAATAAATTTCAACTATGGTATGTGTTTTTTTTTACCTTGTAGAAACATTATATTGTTTCTAGTGACTTTGCATAAAAAGTACATAAACTGAATGTTATTATAGCAATAACCCATGCCTGGGTGTGGGTAATGTGGGATTTACCCACGGTTGGCGTGGTTTGGTCCCGAGGGCGAACCAAACAAAGACAACCGTGGGTAAATCCCGCATTACCCACACCCAGAAGTGGGTTATTGCTATTATACTATGACATTATTTAAGAAAAGAAACAATTACTTTTCTTAAATAATGGCATTGTATAATACCTCTTTGCTGCCCTTCCGCAGCTGTCTGGCATCCGTGGCAGTTCTGATGTACTGCGCATGCCTACGCAGTACATCAGAGCTGTGGCCAAAAGCAATGGAGAAAGCAAGATCTCCATTGCTTTTTTACTGTTTCGCTATGTTAAATAGGTTTAACATAGCGAGACAGCTTTAAAATAAGCAACGGAGATGTCCGTTGCTTATTTTAAAGCTGTCTCGCTATGTTAAACCCATTTAACATAGCGAAAAGTAAAAACGGAGATCTTACTTTCTCCGTTGCTTTTTTCTGTAAACCTGTCTCGCTATGTTAAATGGGTTTAACATAGCGAGACAGCT
Organism: Protopterus annectens; assembly: GCF_019279795.1. Lineage (NCBI taxonomy): Eukaryota > Metazoa > Chordata > Ceratodontiformes > Protopteridae > Protopterus > Protopterus annectens. Next base: position 127,407,837 of record NC_056731.1, on the reverse strand, counting down.
TTAAAATAAGCAACAGAGATCCCCGTTGCTTATTTTAAAGCTGTCTCGCTATGTTAAACCCATTTAACATAGCGAGACAGGTTTAAAAAAAAGCAACGGAGAAAGCAAGATCTCCGTTGCTTTTTACACACTGTGTCGCTATGTTAAAGGAGTTTAACATAGCGAGACAACTTTAAAAAAAGCAACGGAGATCTCCGTTGCTTTTTTCCTGTGTCACTATGTTAAACTCTTTTAACATAGCTAGACAGTGTTTTAAAAAAAGACTTATACTAATGGAAAAAGTCCGGGCGACCGGACCTTTTTCCATTAGTATAAGTTGATTTACAACGTGCACGCTGGCCAATCAGCGTGCACGTTTTGGAATATTAATGGGGGGTCATGGTATAATAAACTGTTTAACATAAATGAAGCTGATTAATAGGCACACTAATTCCTTAAAAATATCTTGTTATGCAGGGTAATACAACATTGTTTCATTGAATTGCTGGCTTGAGATTCTGACCACATTAAATCACTATTATCAAGTCTAAGCCAAATACTTCCCCCTAGGAGAACCCGTAATACTCAGTATTACTGGGATAGAGGAACTGTCATTTAATTCAGGAAGAGGTACTCTTGTGCTAAATTCCATATCAGGCCTCCAAGACTTGTTTTTATTGACAGTGAGGAATGACTTTTGAAACATTGGAAAGCAGCACCAGTTTGCTTATGTTTTTGCAGCCCATGTTAAGGAAGACGAGAGCTTGCTAAGCAGTAACATGTTATCTTTCTAGGAATGTAAGAGACATAATGCTCTTGGATGCATTTTAAACATTCTGGCAAATTGCAAGCTGATTTCCTTTTTGTTTCTTAATTTTTTTTTTCAGTTGATTTGTAAAAGGTTAATACATACTATGTTATAAATCATATTTTAAAAGATAGTGCAAGTATGCTTACAAAGCTGATGTTTAGAACATTCAAGGACAATATACTGATAAGCTTGGAAAGCCTTGTACTGTGAGATTTTTCATCAAAAAGGGAAGTAAAAAGTAGCTATTTCAATTTCCCTTGCATATTTCGATTACACTTCAAGCTGCCTTTGACTTAATACTGTTGTACTTTTAAGCTATTTTGTTTATTTTTTAACCAAAAAAATTTACTTGTTTGTGATTTCTGCTTGGTCTGGAGGCATAGTCTTTTAATTTGTGTTTATAATAGTGTTAAGCATTGTGATATACAGCAAGATCTGTTCCTCATTTACACATTTACATATATTTCACTGCACTTTTGCCACAACTATATTTACATGTAATTTCTGTCTGGTCAGGTGCCATAGTCTTGTAGTTTTATTTTTCAATATTGGCAGTAATGTGAATTTTGTTGCAGAATCTATCCCATACCTTTCAACTGTACAGATGTTTGCTGAATGTCCAGATTTCCGTCTCATATTTTTGGTCCATTTTTTTATAAATTGGTGGTTTTCTGGCAAATTAGTGACAAATCATTAAAGATTAAAATTAGAAACTAATGACAGACATTTGAGTTTCAGACTTCATACCCTTCAGAAAATTCATGCTATGCAAACTTGTTATTCTAGCAACTTTCTAAGTTTGTAAGAGCAATAGTTAACAATTGTCCCTATTTTTGGGCCTTTGTCCCACTTTTGTTTATGGCTTTGTTCAGATTTCTTGCTCTAAGACGTTGAGAAGTATGATCTGTCCTCACCCAAACTGTTTATACTCAAATTCTGTTGAAAAGATTAGTTAGTGAGTTTATTATTTGCCTGTTTAAGTTGTACTTACATAGCTTTCGCTTTGTTATAATTGTAACTGATTTCCTTTGCCTCTTTATTGTCATGTTGTTATATATATTGTTACAGCCCCCACCCCCTCCACTGTTACATGAAGTACTGCTCTCCCTGTTGCACCTCCTAGTTGCTACAGCAACCACAGTTTCCCGCTGCTGCCACTGTAAAAGTAAAATTCCTGAATTTCTAACCTGCCTGGGACCCTCAACTTGTAACACAAACTCACAGTGGTGAAAAATGTGATTTGTTACATGTTCTGAATCACAGAGCTTATCTGACTGGATTTATGGCTTTTTAGGAATGTTTCCTCTCTAGCTGGTCTCATATAACCTGCACTGAACTGAGCTCACCAGGGATGTTTTACTCAAGAGTTTGAGAAGCACAGAAAGTCTTGAACTGTGACATTGTTCACCAAAAAAGGAAGACAAAATGTGATTTCAATTTTCCTTTCATGTTTCAATTTCACTTTAATTTGCTGTCCTCAATACTCTCTACAAGGCTAAAAATTTCCACATCAATCAGCCTTGAAATTATCCCAGGATGCTTCCTAAATAGTAGGAAACATGACCTGCCAAGACCATAATAGTCACTATTTAACCATAGCCTCCAGATAGGCTTCATGCCACACAAATGGAGAATTGCAACCTGACCAATGTATTTTATGCAATACCACACTTAGGCATTTTAGGCAAACTCATGGAATTAGGTATAAATCTCTATATCCCACACTGGCTAGCCTTGTGGTTCTCAAAAAGGACCCAAGTAATTATGATATGGGAGTCTGCCTCCACAAAGAGGCTGCTCATTAGCAGATTCTCTCAGGGCTGTGCAGGCCCTACTCCTTTTTTTGCATCTACTTCATTGAAGTCAAGGACAATGTCAAGGGCATCTGGTTGACCAAATTTGCAGATGATTGCAAACTAGGTTCAGTCATATAATCCTTACACTATGAAGATAAAACAAAGGCTGTAGCTGTAAACTATGTACCCACACATGAATTTTCAGTAATTCATGTATTTATGGGGACATGATAAAATGAAGTATGTAGGAGTATGGGTTAAAATGGACATAGCTGTGGCAGCTAGTGATATGTGGTAAGAGACTAAACAAAAGATAATACAAAAACTGAAAAACTGGAAGCTCTTGCCTAAAATATTTTAATCTCTTTAATTTTATACAAGTCCGGAATATTTTTATCCACCAGAGGAGAAGTCATGGATAGTAAATAATAAAGAATTGAAGGATGTTGTCGAAGGATCATGGAAGAGGGCAAGGGTCAAGTGGGATAAGACGATCCTTTCAGTAGAAGAATTACCTGATTTGAAGGGTGATTTTAGAGATATATACAGTTAAGGCTGTAATACATAACACAAGCAGAAAGCTACAATTCAATGTGTAAAGGGATGATGATGAAGCAGGGGTAAATTCAAGAAATAAGGAGAGAGTGGGATTTTTGATGCAAATCCTCAAGGAGAAAAACAAGAGTCATACATTGTAATATACTCATAAAAAAGCAGAAGGTATACTAAGAACTAAGCCAACATGAGAATGAAAAAAGAGATTCTACTAATAGGGATGATTGCATTTAGGGGTACAGAGAACAGGAAAGAGGGGGCTGGAATTTACTGGAGGAAGTTGACAAAGGAACCAGTGTATTAGGAACAAGTAACATGACAGGGAAGGTAATAGAATGAGAAAAGGTCAGGAATTCATTTTGACCTCAAGCTAGAGATAGCCTTCCCCATCAGGGATTAATATCAGACTATAGGCAAATAAAAAGGGGAATCCTAACTGAAAGACCTGCATTGGTTGAGTTTTTAATCAAATGTAGAACTAATGCTGCTGTTAAAAAAGAATTGTTAGTAGGGCATATAAAATATTACCTGATAACTATAAGAATCAATCAGAGGAGTTCAGAAAAGATTGAGAACAGAGAAACAATGTGAGAACAAATGTATGGCTCACAAATATGCAAGAAAATGTAGACAATTAAGGATTTTTGCCTGGAACTATTTGCATAGGTACTTTTATACCCCAAACAGACTCAAAAGAATTTTTTTATGTAGGTAGATGGTAAATGTTGGAGTTGTAATTGGGGAAGAGAAAATACCTAGGAACACATGTTTTTGGAGTGTAATGAGTTGGCAGACTTGAACAATTCCTTACAGAATACTCTGTCAGGAATACTGGTGAGAGAATGATTTTAGCTAAAAGATTTTTTGAGGTGGGATACAGGATTTGAATTACCTAGACATAATAAGGCCTTGTTAAGCTTAATTATGGTGGCTACCAAAAAAGCAATTACTAGACAATGGAAATCAAAGTCTAAACCAACCATACTTGCAGCAGTGAATATTGTAACAGAGATAAAAGAACTGGAGGTGGGATCTTTATGAAAGGGTAGGAGTGAATTACACAAAAAATGGAAATATTTGAAACAATAAATGCAGAAAAGGTTTTGCAGGAGGACTAAGGTTTAAGAGAAGGCAAGAACCACACACTATATGTAATGTTGGATTGTTTATATTATATAAAAAATACATGGTCTAGAATGTTTGCAAATAATATCTTTGATTACTTTTATATAAATGTAAGTTTGCCTATGTCACAAGTAGTAATTCAATAAAGGTGTTTTTTTTTTTAAATAACGACACTAATATCCATCAAGAATGGCTGGCTTTGACAAATAGCTAGTGCCAGAGTCATGATTTAGAACTCTATGCCAAGAAATGTATAATAGTAATAATAATAATATTCTTTGGGAAGCTGGCTGCCTCTGTAAACCATTTCACTGATAACACAACCCTAAGAGTAGACACAGTAATCAGGAATTTGCCAGGATGCAGGTAGACAGTAACCTGACCTTTGATCATCTTGCGTCTACAGCAGTAAGGAAATCATTCTATGTTGTGCAACTTATAAGCCAGGGTATGGCATTTAGGTAAAAGGAAATTATCATTCCACTGTGTTCAGCCCTTATCTGACCACTCACTGAATACAATGCCTCCTTTGGTATGTACCTCACCAGGCACATGCAACAACTGGAATGTTCACATCAGTTCCTCACAAAAAGGATACAGGACATAAACGATATGTCCAATGTAGTCTGCCTCAGAGTCTTATCCCTGTACTCAGTGTCCTACAGACTGCTGAGGGGTAATCTATGCCTGGCATACAAAGTATCCTTAGATCATGATCTGATTGACCTTCTGTATATATGCAAAACAAATAGCATCAGAATTACCCTGTCTATGAACTTAAACTTTGTTTATGACATAAACAGAACATGTTGGAAGGTTAGGTATGTGTCTCAGAGACTACCCCTTTTTTGAAGCAGACTTCCCATACATGTGAAGCAGAGTTCTTCCCCTGGATTCAATAAACTCTTTGCAGGAATAGTGCTATTCCTGCACAGAGTGAACCGTGTCCATTTCCCCTTAGCTTTAACAGCAGCATGCCTTGCATATTCAGGAAGGTGTGTTGCTGCTAAGGCTAAATGGACACAATCACAACTGAGTGAAGGGGGTGTGTTTAGGTAGTGCACACAAATCTAACATGCCCCTTGCACTCAGAAAGTGCGGTATGGCATGTTTTAAAAATATTTCAGTGTCTGTGGACACTGAAATAAAATAAAATGAGTAAAACAGTGTCTGCAGACACTGAAATAGATAGGGGAGCAAGAAAGCAATCCAGGGGGTGTCTGACAGGTTTTGTCACACACACCTTGCATTGTCACAGTGCCATACAGCCATACCCTTCAACTGTACAGGCTTCCACAGAATGCCCAGATGCCTGTCTCACATGGGTCTATATTATAACATCGAAGTCTTAAAACTTCTAATGTTATAATATCAAACCCTATACACCGAACGCTGAAAATAGCAAAGCTGCAGAATATCAAATACTTTCCTAGGGAAAGTATTTGGTGGGCCATTATTTCTGCAGCTTCGCTATTTCCTTGACTGTGGAGTGAAGGTTCCGGACTGGGTTAAGGTAAGTGTGCGAACGAAGGGGAGTGTGTGATAGGAACCTTAGGGTTAGGGGGTGGGTAAGGTGAGTGTGCGGTAGGGACTTTAGGGTTAGGGAGCGGGTAAGGTGAGTGTGCGATAGTTAGGGACCTTAGGGTTAGGGAGTGGGTTAGGTGAGTGTGCGGTAGTTATGGACCTTAGGGTTAGGGTTGGGTTAAGATAAGTAGATAGCTAGTAGTGCATGTATGGTTTAGTGTAGGGTTTTGTGAAGTGTATGTGTGTGGATTATTTATTTTGGTGTGCTTGTGTTGTGTGAATGTTTATCAGAACAGCAAATTTTTTCCCTGGGAAAAAATTTGCTTTTCTGAGTGTTAGGTTTTCTCATCTTTCGATCGAATGGGTTCAATATTATAGCATTCAAAGTTTTAAGACTTTGATGTTATAATATAGACCCCATCTCACATACCCCTCAACCACCTAGAGAAAGAAAGCTGTACAAAGCTATAAATAATGGGGGCACAAAGGTACAAAAATAGGGACACTTTTTAAATATTGCACTTACAAACCCAGAACGTTGATAGAATAAAAGGTTTGCATTAGTATGGATTTCCTGAAGGGTAAGAAGACTGACACCCAAATGTCTGCCATTGTAAAAGTGCTGTACGGCCATACCCCTCAACTGTACAGGTTTTCACAGAATGCCCAAATGCCTGCCTAACATATCTCTCAACATCCTAGATCAAGAAACTGTACAAAGCCATAAATAATGGGGGGACAAAGGCACAAAAATAGGGACACTTTTTAAATATTGCACTTACAAACCTGGAACATTGATAGAATAAAAGGTTTGCATTGGCATGGATTTCCTGAAGGGTATGAATTCTGAAATCCAAATGTCTGTCATTATGTTCTGACTTAAACCCCAAGTGATTTGTCAATGAATTGCTAGAAAACCAAAGTCACACTTCCTAACTTTATAAGATACATGTAAATAAAGTGGGTTTATTAAGTCTCTTTTTTTATCATTCTAAAGTATGTTTAAGTGTAGCGGAGTGGGTGTGCATGTTATTGCTCTCTGCTCAGTATTGCTTAAACATCCCATAGGAGATAAATAAAAATATACAGCTAATATTTTAGCACTGTGATAGCATAGTGGTTAGAGTCCTGACTCTTCATGCAGGCACTCACAGTTCAAGTACCAAGACAGGCACTTTATTTTTACATGGGAAAGCAGTGTTAAAATTATTATTTTTATTTTAAATTATGTAGTAATTGATATTTGTCAACCAGGGTAGTGTAGCTGATCTACAATGGAAGTGTGACTGCATATAACATGTGAGATCACCCATGTATACACAGCTGTCCAGTACAGTATAGTCACACCCTATGGTAATGTAATGAAAGCACATAGAGGGGTGTCATGTAAAGTAAATCATATACACCTACTAATATGTCAATAATGATTAATTAAGTCATTATTCTGATATTACCTAAAAATGAAAAGTGAGCAATGATTAGCTGGTTTAAGCATTGCTTAGACATAAATGTTAAGCAGTAGTCAGCTCAGCTAAATGGATTTGCACACTGTTAAGCAATGCTCAGCAATTACCCCTTTAAGCACTGTTCAACCCTGATTAGTGGATTTGTGCATTGCTTAGCTAAGATCAGCATTTTCAAAATGGTCCAATGACAAAAAAGGGTGGGAATATAGCCTTATTTAAATGGTGCAGGTGGAAAATACAGCCAGAATCTGTTATAGGTTTCTCTGAGTAGGAAATATGTCAGGTGTTGGTGAGGGCTCACGTTTTCAGGTGCAGTGCTGGGGCGTTTTGAAATCCAGAGTCATGGCTGGGTTCCATGTAGCAAACCATGACAAGAGACTGCTGCAAGGCCAGTACCAGAGCTTACAGTATAAAGCGGAGGCCTGGGGCCATCTGACACACAATCTCACCAGTGCCACTGGCATCCTCTGAACTGGTGAGCAAGTATGGCATCACTATGCTGACTTAAAGCAGAGGAATAGGGTGTTCTTTTCGCAATGGATCCAAGGTGCTTGGGATAACCATGCTCCAGCAGTTTGTAAGTATTCCAGATATAGCTGTACCAAATTCTAGCCTGAGTATGTGATAGACAGGTTTGCATAATGTTTGTTTTCTTTCCCTACAGCTGCAGTGGAGAGGGCAAGCAATGCTGAGGCCCATGCGGACAGACTGACAAGGTTTCATTGATAGGCTGGTGAGTACAGATCTACCTTGCAGTATACAGTGAAATAAATAAGAAGTAAATTGGTTACTGTGTTCTGTGTCTAATGATTAAAGAAAAAGTTTGCCAGTGTAATAGTCATCTACAGCATATGCAGTAGTAGAGCACCATGTCATATAACTACAATAAAAACCTAAGCCACCAACTGTTGTGTTTATTTTGGTATGTTGTTGTAGAAATAGAATGTGTGCAAGTTCTGCACAGAACATATGGCTTTGACAGCATGAATTAACAGAGCTGTTCTGAGAATTAGCTAGTATGCAAAACAGTAGCTTGTGGAGCTGTAAATCAAGATATACATGAAATATGACATATGTTATGCACTAAGATCTGAACCCTGAATACTAATGTCAAATGTATTATAGTGTGCCCCCTGCTGCAATGCCTTGTGTTAACCTTTGCTTTCCAGATCTTATAATTTCAAAGGATTACTACACAGTACAGTAACTATCTGTCATGTAAGAATCTCAGGATTACCAGGTCAGACTGTCTAACCCACAGCGTATTAGGCAGAAAACAGTCAAACAAGAGACAACAGTTCCACAGTAGCCCAGTGTGATGAAAAACAGCCTTGTAGTTCATTTTAGCACACCAAAACACTGTTCAAATCCAAGGAGTGGTACTGAGATATGTGCATATATACACTCAAGAAATCTTGAATATTTGTATAAACTGTCAGATAGTGGTAACAATATTTTCTCCAAAAATCTTACAGGTAATGAAATGTTTGTAGTAGCTGTTTGAAGGGTATAACAATACACAGTGTACAACTGTCCCACTGTCCAATCCCATGCCTGCAAATGATAGCAGGATAGGAACATACACCATGCCCTCTTCCCAGTACATGTCTCTCAAGTGTCACACTGTCACGGCTAGTGGTCACTGCTGCCAATCACCTTGGACACAGATAGGAATTCAGGTGAACTATGCTAGAAGTTGCATGGTACCACTTCTTTGTCAAGTATGTAACCCTGACATGTAAAAGCCCCCTCCAGAAATTAGCCACAGTTCACCCAGTCTGCCCCATAGCATTACAGGTCAACAGTCTAACAGGTATATATGTGCCACAGAAGCTATAGGCCATAGGTAGATGTAAAGTGAGGGCAGACCTGTAGAGTATTGAGCAGTATTGTTGTGAAAAATAGAAGCTGATACAGTTGTTAATGGAATTTTTATTCTCTCCCCCACCCGTTATCTGCATCAATAATTATTATTCATATACTACGGGTATGTTGTTCTCAAAACCTATTGTTGGGATATTTGTTCTGTTATTGTTCATATATTTCATTGGTTGCATATTAACATACCTTGTTCAAATACCATTATTGGTGGCCTGTTGCCATCAATGTTACTTGCATGCTGTGAAAATGCTTATTGTTGTTCCATTTATGCATGTGTTCTGTTTGTTATGCAACTGTTTAAAATCTGTTGTCTTGGGTTAATGGAAAAACCATGTTAGACTGTTGACCTACCCAGTTCGGCTTTGTCAAGGGCAGATCCTGCCTTTTGAACCTGGTTGACTTCTTTGAAACAGTCACCAAAGCCATAGATGAAGGGAAGGTAGTCCACACAGCCTATCTGGACCTTGCAAAGGCATTTGCCACAATACCCCACTCGGGCATCATAGATAAGCTATCCAGCTTAAATATAAACCCCTATGTCACAAGATGGGTCGCAAACTGGCTCAAAGACAGAACCCACAGAGTGAGAGTTGCTGGAGTCATGTCAAACTCGAAACCAGTCACAAGTGGCATCCCACAGGGTTCTGTCCTGGGACCACTCTTGTTCGGTATATACTTTTCCGAGGTACAGGCAAACGTGGGAGGACTACGACTCACCAAGTTCGCAGATGACTGCAAACTGGGCGCCATAATCAACTCTCCAGCTGACACAAACATCCTTCAAAAAGGTCTCACAGAGACAGATAACTGGTGCCAGTGCCATGGTTTAAAGCTAAATGCCAAAAAATGTATAGTCATACCCTTTGGCAAAGACAATGTGCCCACAAATTACCACATAGGTGGAAACCCATTAAGTACAGATAAAGTTATTAGGGACCTGGGGACCCAAGTTGATAGCAATCTCTCCTTTGAAAACCACATTGCCAAAGTGGTTAGAAAGACCTTCTACATAGCCCACCTCATCACGAAGGGTTTCACATCTAGATCAAGAGAGGTAATCGTGCCCGTTTATTCATCCCTCATCAGGCCCATCATAGAATACAATGCCCTTTTTGGGATGTACCTTACCCGACACCTGCAGCAATTAGAAAGACCCCAAAAGTATCTCACCAAGAGGATCAAGGGTCTCAAACAGATGCCATATGCTGCTCGGTTATCAAACTCCAGCTCTACTCAGTTGCATACCGCCTACTTGAGGCGATCTATGCCTGACATACAAAGCTATGTCAAATCCAGAATTAATGGACATGCTCCACCTCAGTAAATCTAAATCCCTTAGAGCCACATGCTCGAGGGACTTGAACCTCAGCACAGAAATAAATAGAACTTGCTGGAGGGACAGGTTCATAACCCAGAGGCTCCCTTCGCTCTGGAATAGAATTCCAGTTCATGTGAGGCAGAGCACCTCACTGAATCTCTTCAAGAAGAATCTCGATAAGTGGATGGGGGATTGTAGGTTTGTCCCAGGGATTACTCCCGTGTCACTATTAGACAGAGGCACAGTAAACTAAACCTTAAAAAGGGCACAGTATACTCAAATCAAGGGGTGGTGTAAGCCATACAGAATCGGGTTAGGCTTATAATTGCCCTAGGGCAGATAGCCTAGTATGAACCTATGAACCTATGAACCTATAACTAATTTTGCAATTTGTTGTTCATGACTAACTAATATAGCTGGGAAAACCACAACACCATAGCATGTTTGGGAAGGCAGATCCCAGTGGCTCCACCTGTCCCACCCCATATGGCCATGGCACCAGGCCCCAGCATGTCTGGGACCAAACCTGGAACATCTTCCTCCACTGGTCCTACACCAGCATCTGGTGGAACTGCCTCAGGGGACAGGGCCCATCCCCCCTGGATGTGGGCACAGAGAGGAGCCCGTCAGCCGCAGAATGTTCCGGGATATGGTGCAGAGCATCATCCAGTCTGAGTTGGGTGGGCAGCTGCACGAGATGTACGGCCACCTGGCGCACCTTGTAGGCTAGGCTGCCCCTCTTGTCCAGCCCCAAGCACAGCCACCTTTAGGGCCCTGAAAGTGTAGTGGTGACTGCCCATGGGTGGGGACCTCAGTCTCACTGTATTCATTTGGGGGCTCATGGGCCTCTGATTCCCAACCACCCTCCTCATCTAAGGTGTTTACCCCCTCATGTCTCATATATCGCCCCTGTCTGCTGTCTAGGGTGTCTTGGCTGTCTACAAATGCTACCTATCCTGCCAAACCTACCTCCCCAAACATACCTACAGCCCTTACCCAACATCCCACTCTCACCTAGAAAAAAAGGGCATCTGTCTCATAAAAAAAACATTGTCCCATACATAGCTCTGCATTTTGCTCCCATGTACAGTGAAATTAATTAATCTACCCACAAATTATTCCCCAACTGTCTGTTGCCAACACCCATCCCTGTGGGGTGTGAGGCTGTAAATTCCAAATTCTACACATTAATCACAGCAGAAGAAATGTAGAGCTATGGTCCTTTCCTACGCCCATCCTGCACATTCCTGGCTGGTTTTCCTAAAGTTTTAACCCCTGTTTGCCCCCATTTCACCACTTTCCTATCACCTTTTTTTCTTTTCTTTAATAAAATTAGTGCTGGTGTAAGCAGGAGTAAGCTGTGCTATGTAAAGTTAAGAGGGCTTAACCATCTGTTAGTAATGCTTAGCTCTGCACAAAACCATGCAAACCCACTTACAACTGCTTAAAAGTGCCTTAATCACTCTGTCTCCATCAGCCCTTGTTTTGCCCAGCAACAAAATGATCAGCCCTGCCAAGTATTGAACCCAGGACACTCACACTACAATCACAGCAATGTAGTTCTACACCATCTGAGCTGGAGGAACTTGTAATGTTATTACAAACATGTCATTCATTACAGTCATTTAACATACGGGAAAATATATATCCATAGTACTCTTATATACATGTATATATGTATATATGAATACAAATATACAAGTATATATGAATACAACTATACAAGTATATATATATATATATATATATATATATATATATATATATATAGATATAGATATAGATATAGATATATATAAATAGATATATATTTATAGATAACCAACCTCTTACTGCAAGACATCTGCAAAAAGCATGACAAAGTGGGGGGATAAAGGGCAAACAATAGTGACATCTTTGAAATATGGCTGTTATACATGCAGAAGTTTGCTATAGTAGCATGGTTTGATCTAACATATAATTCCTGATAGATTCCAGGTCTGAAACACAAATGAATGTCATAATTTACTGATGTCAATGCTGACATCATCCCAGTGATTTGTTAGAAACCCACAACTATTATGGTGAACAGACCAAACATATGAGCCACCCATCCAGACAGTGGAGATGTATGACTGCAGTCATGTAACAGAAGAGAAAAAACAGTGACAGCCGCCAACAATTTCACCCAGCACATTCTGAAACACAGTAAGACCAACACAACACAACCCCAAATCAGCTCTGGGGAATTGCTCATATATTTCCAAATATATCATGCACTACATGGATGGAACTGTAGGGAAAAGCAGATATTGGAGCGGAAATTTCCACCCACAGCCATTTGCACCACAGTCACAGCAACATGCCAGTACCACAAATGAACTCTAGAGTAGAATGACTGTTTGAACAAACATATCCTGATTGCCAGTCGCACACTACACCGACATATACTGGCCCAACTCACAATCTACTGGGAATCCTGAGGTGTTACAGGACATTTCTCAGTCTGCCCATACAAATATATACAACTGATAGACCACCAGCAACTGTAGCAGCATGCAGAGTCAGATAGAAAAGGATCTATGACACTCACATTTGCTACACTCCCTACTCAGCCCAACAAACATTTACACACAACACTGCTACACAATCTTGGCAGTCTAGCAATGGCCAGATATACATAACTCTCAACTGTCAGAGTTCCACAGAATGTCCAGGGTGTGAGACTATATTTATGGCCACTGCCGTATACCACTTCCAGGAGTCTGCTAGGTCATTGGGATGATATTAGGAGTGCTGTCACTAAATAATGATATATCATACCTCTGAACCACTTACTGCAAAACATCTGGACAAAGCATGACATACTTGGGGACAGGAGGCCGAAAAGAGGTACATATCTCAAATAATGGCATTACAAACTGAAACAATTGCCAGTCTTACAAGGTTTGTTGCAACATAACATCCCTGAAGGATATTGATGTCTGAAACACTAATGGATGTCAACATTTATTGACTACAATCCTCACATTATCCTACTGATTTCTCAAAAACAGATATTGTCTGAGGAAACAGACCAAACATAGGCTAACCTCTGGGCAGTCTGTGGACATCTGGACAGTTGAGTGGTATGTCAGAGACATATCACTTTCAGACATCAAGTCACACAGAAAATGCATATCCAGACAAACCCTGTTAATCTAACAATCCTCTATGTGTATAACAGCAATACCTACTTATACTCTGTACCCAATTCTGGAGCTTTGTCCCCCATGTTGTTGGGCTGTCTCCACATGTCTTGTCCTGAGAGGTATTTCCACCTACCGTCAGAGAAGCTGTAGCCCCCACACCTCCATAATGTCTTCCAAACAGGCAAGTAAAAGAGGCAGGTTCCACATGAAGACTTAATTATAGCACTGTGTTGCTATGGCATTGGCTAATGGAAAGACACAGTTGCTCTGGATGCAAGTAACAAGTGGGAGACACTGATTGGCGCATAGGCCATCACCTGCTCATTAGCACTGCCTACAAAAGGCAAGCTGCTGCCTATGCAACACAGGTCTGAACCTAGCTACAAAATGACAGATTGTGACTACACAAACCTAATTTCCATTATTCTGAGGAAACCCTTCAGCACTATAACAGGTATGTCAATAATGTAAGCTTGTAATGGAATGCAAAAGGGGGGATGCAATAATGTCAAATAAGAAGTTAAACACTAGGTCACAACAAGACCTGCTGGACTCACATGCTGCTGTCTGGCACCTATGGCCATTCCTGCTTGCCCTGTCTGCATTGATATGGATCACATCTCTGGCCTTTGAGTCACCCCAGCAAATGTCAGCTCATGTATGAGTACTACTGGAGTGTCTGTTGTCCTATACTGAGTGTGACACTGCTAGGCCAGCTACCTGGGATGTTGTAAATATTCATATGTCACATGTGAATGCTACTATGATACATATGCTTGTCTTACATATGTAACAGACTTATGCACATAGTACGCAACAGGTGAATAAGTGTGTGTTGAAATGTATGTTATATACTGAGCCCATACCTGACAACTGTCCAGAGTTTTGCAAACTGACCACATGTCTGCCTCATATTTGTAGTCAATGTCTGGCACATCACTGGCAACCCATTAAAGACTGAAGTCATAACATAATAGCATACATTTGATTGTCAGATGTCATATCCTGCAGAGTAGACCTATGAATGCGACACCGTCATTGCTGGCAACTAGTGTTTCAGCTAGATTCATAAAGTGTCACTATTTTCCAGCCTTTGTCCACCAGTGATGTGTGCCTTTGTGCAGATGTCTTGCTCTAAAAGGAGCTAGATGTGTTAGCATGAAACCCATGTCAATGCAAGCGTACCTTGTCCTGTAGGATGCTGACATTTATGCAGTGACTGACACCTGCTTTGTAATTGTGGAGAGTGCACTAACCTTGCCAGGTTACTCATCCCATCATACATTTAGACCCAAAATGGAGGGCTGCAGAGCCACAGGAGGTAGAGTGTTGAACATTATCATACACATACATACCTCCAGTCTGGCCAAATAGTATTACGCACACGAGACATCCCAAGTGCAGTTAACAGTTGAAAAAACACCTACTCAAATCATAGCTAGCTACAGGCCTCCAACCATGACTATGGACACCCGCCACACCTATTGTGACTTGCTGGAATCTGTCAGGATTCAATCGTCTACCCTGCTCCTGGGTGACTTCAACTACCCAACCATAGCTTGCATGACCTATGCCATCTGAACATGAATGCACAGAGATTCCTCAGCTTTGCAATGGCAATGCAGTGGATCAGCTGGTCAACACTCCTACAATAGGTGGAAATATCCAGTACCTGGTCCTAACCAACATGATTAGCCACTGTAGCCCTCCTACAGTGCCATCCTCCTTGGTAAGATCTGACCACATAGCCATCATTGTTCAGGTCACCATCTTCCCTGCCCCCTCTTGTCAGGGTCAAACCAAATTAACTTTACACAGCTGACTATAAATCCCTTCAAAAGAGGTAGAAGTAGCGTTATAGCCAATATCCCATCAGTTGAAACTAGCAGTAGTGTCCAGGTCCACACCACAATACTATATGGGCACCTATATAGCTGTATGGACTCAGCAATACCTGACAGGACAACATCATCTCCCTCACGGTAGGGTAAACGTACATGGTAGACAGCAACAATACACAAATACCATAATAGGTGGAAATAATTGCTGGACCAAGCCAAGAAGGAGCAGGTGCCTTATTGGAAGCAATGTCACCTTGGTCTGCACAAGCAAATAAGGTCAGAGGTGAATTACCCTAAGGCTATCTTTCAGTGCAAATTGGACACATCCAGCAAGGCCAATAACTAGGCCTTCTACACATGTGTCTGCAATCCCAGAGGCAACACACAAATCTGCTCTGTAGTGGTGGTCAATAACACCACATACACATACACATATGGCATAGATATAGACAACTAGCTGCAGACAGGTGAAGTGTAAACATCCCCCCCATCCCCCCATTGGTACACATGTGTATGCACAGCACCTGCCCCTCCTCCCCTAATCATCAGGAAGCAGGTCCATAATGCCCTCACAAAGGCAACACACAGAAGTCTCCATAGGCCTGATACCATCTCTGGCTGCATCATACATGAACTCAGGCATGAGCTTTCAGATCCATTATGCACTGTAGTTAACCAAACCCTGAGCACCGGTGTCATCCCATCTGCACAGAGGACAGCCACTGTCATCCCTATACACAAAGGTGGATCAATCCACCGACCCAACCAATCATATGCACATCAGCCTAACTAGCCTGCTATGCAAGGGCATGGAAGGCAATATCAAGGACATTATGAACAGGGACATCGGCAACCTCAAAATTCCTGAGCCCACATAGCTTGGTATTGTCAAATGGAGATCAAGCATATTAAACCTCTTCGACCTCTCTGAAGTGGTCAACAAACACAAGGATGAGGGGAAGATAGTGAAAGATGCCTACCTTCACCTAGCCCAATTCTCTCACAATAATCCCCAGGCAGCCAGGATACATATGCCTACATAGCTAGACATCAACCTGTATGTTACCAGATGGGTAGCTAACTGGCCCAATGATAGTACCCACTCGGTCAAAGTAGTGGAACCCACCTCTAGTACTAGAGTCTTCCAAAGCGGTGTACCCCAAGTATCGGTCTGTGGCCTCTACTGTTTCAGATATACATATCTGAGGTACAGGCAAAAACAGCGGTCTGTGGCTGACCAGGTGTACAGATGATTGCAAGCTGGCCACTGCCTTACATTCCCCTACTGATGTGAGCATCCCCAAAGAGGCCCTCACCCAATTAATGACTGGTGCAAGAAGCATTTCCGGAAACTGAATGCCAGGAGAGGCATCATTGCCCCTGCTGTGGCAGATGTCATCCACACTAATTATGAAAGCAATAATGTAATAAGCATGCAATCAGGTGTGAGGCAACTTGTGCACTAAGGTTGGTAGCAACCTGACAGCTTCCCATCCTGTGGGCACCATTGTATGGAAGGCTGTCTACATGGCCCACCTCACAAATATGGGTATGTCATCCAGGAACCAGGAGGCCACAACATCCCTGTACTTCACCCTTATCAGATGCATTGCCAAGTTCAATGGCTCCTTTGGCATGTACCTTGCCAAGCAAATGCAGCAGTTGCAGAGGCCACAGAGGTTCCTGACCAGGTAAATCCAGGGTCTGTAACACATATCCAATAAAGCTAGGATGAAAGCCCTGTCCCTGTACTCAGTCTCATATAGACTGATTATAGGTGCCCTGTGTCTGGCATACAAGGCCATTTCCAAACCAGCCTTGATGGCATTTCTGCATATCTGTAAGTCAAACCCCCACTCATGTATCATGCATGCAAGACCCTCACCTGGTCTGTGACATGTATAGTACTTGTTGGCGGGATAGTGTAGTGTCCCACTCAATACACTGTCTGCAAAATTCACTCTCTCTCCATGTCTAGCAGAGTACGTGTATAGCCCTCCTGAAGAAGAAGCTGACGACTGTATGGGAAATGGATGGGACACCCCGGGATGCCACATGTGTGCCAGCTGGACAGGGGAAACAGGTGCTAGCTTGGAAGGGACATGGATGAAAGTCTGGGCTAGGCTTATGAGGGCATCAGGGCCAATAGCCTGGTATCATCTTATATGGCTATGCACCTAATACTTTACATGTTTCCTGTATGTATTGCAGACTGTCCTGCTATGTTGTCTGAAATGAATCCCTGTAAGTCTGAACTGTGTAGGCACTGCAGTGATAGTCTATAGTCTTGTCCCTTCATCAGTTGTCATCACATATCATTACACCCAGTCATTGTGTGTGGTCTGTATAGCAGTAAGTCAGCTCTTACAGTATGTGCGTATGCACTTGTTGGCACTGTATACCTCACTCCAATAGCCTTGGACTTGGCCACAATTATCATTCTGCTACTAGGCCCATCACACAGTAGGATTTGACATCATTCATTGTGGGCCTTACAGTAGCAGTGAAAGTGATGGATTGTGGCTGGCAGAACTACCGTAAGGTCTGCCCTGAAGGGCCCATAGGTGTCACAGCTGTACCAGACTGTACCCGGAGTGTGTGAGCATGTGTGGATGCAAGCGCGCGCGCGCGTGTGTGTGTGTGTTTGTGTGCGTGTGCATTTGTATAAGCAAACATTTACATATGTTGTCTTCCACTCGCAGGTGAACATAGGGGTTGGTGTCCCTCCCCCTCACAACCTGATGTCAGTGTCTTAGCAGACTCACATGATGATGGTGGTCATAGTGAGGCACAGGTGGGGTTGTTGGTGCCTGAATGCGTGCCATTGTTTGGTATCCCATTTTCACCCACCATGTCCCCGCACACAGTCAGTATGCCCACACATACCCAGTCCCCAGCAGCCACAGATAATGGACAGGTTATGGGTGGTGGCATGGAACAGGCTAGTGTGTTGAATATGGCGAGTGTGAGTTTAGACACCAGCCATTGGCAGAGGGCAGGCAAGGTCACACACATGAAGATGCACAGGTGTGCTCAACAGAGGACTGCTTCCCATCAAGCCCCTGTCACAAGTGCCACAGCAGGTGTCACTAGAAGCATGCTATGGTCCATCATGGAGACACAGGCACGTACTCACTGCAACATCAGACAGATGCTCAAGGTCAAGAATGCAGCACTCTCTGTCATGCATGGGAACCTCCACGGCATTTGTGATGCCATACGTCATCCTGATGATGTTGTGGATAGACAGTGGGGTGAGACATTGTCACTGCTTGACTGTTCAATGTCTGCACTTGAGCATGTGGTGGGAGTAGGGCATCGGACAGGTGGACGTAGGTCAGCAACATGATCAGCTGTGAGCCCACATCTCAGTGTGCATTCACAGTCCCGTAGTGGCAATACCAACAGATCTATCAAAGGTAGGGTGCTGTCCACCTCACACCAGAGCAGGCCATAGGCATATCCTAGCCAGTCCCATCAGGGACATGGATACAGTAGACAACAATCACCATCAGGGAGCAGTACTGCATCTGTCCTTGGGCCAGGTGGTGCCAGTGATACTCCTGATGGAACCAGTAACCGTGTCCCTGCCCGGAGATGGTGAACCATACATCCTACCATGTACGGTCCATGGCTGTCCAACATAGCCCTGGGTCGAGCATGCACTTTGCTTGATTGTGTGCAGACAAACACTCACACATTCCTATCACAGGCCAGTTACCACCAGACATGTACAGCTCCTCTGCATGGCCAGTTGAACATTACCCCTTTAGACACACACACACACACACACACACACACACACACACACACACACACACACACACACAATGATATCAGCCATATTGCCCAGCTTAGGCCTCTGGCTATCCAATACCACACCCTGTGCATGTGATGATACTTGTGCTACAACCCTGTTATCCATACCATCAATGCATAGGCATGCTTATATGGTTCTGATCCACAGGGTGACTATAGTACAGTGCAGCAATGTCATGCTGTGTAAGGTGCTTCTGCTGGCAGTAGTTAGGGGTACACATTGAGGTGTATATACCTTGTTAGCCATGATACACTATCACTGTTAGTACTGCTGACTAACTGTAGTGTCACATACTGTATTCTGGTTGTGTTCCAGCTGTCTGTGTGTCTGCTGGCTATGGGCCTGCTGACAGTAGCAATGATGAGTAAGGTGGAGTGGAAACACAGTGACCTTTTCATAGCCAAGGTACTGCTGCATATGCACATGTTTACCAGGTGTGTTTTCATGCAACAGTGTGTGTGAGGGGAAATTGTGGCAGACAGTGTGACCTTGCATACATATCCTTGACACAGGCACCTAGTCTTCATACATGTCACCTGGGTGTTCTGTAGGACCACAGGTTCACACATACAGAGGAGGTTACTTGAGTACTGGCACTAGGTCCCTCATAAGCTTAGCCATTACTTCAACTGCAGCAGATTCAGCTACCAGCAACTGTTGCCTCTGCCATTTTTATCACATCCACTCGACCATCATGCAGTTGATAAGGGTATGCCTGGTACTGTGTATGACAGGTTTGGGGTATGTATTCCTGACACAGGTCAGCCTGTGTTAGTCTAACCTGACAATCACCAGCATGTGTGTTGGCCATCCCACATGCATGTCTGGCCTCTCATGCTGGTAGTGTACACAGAGTCATAGTCCCATATATAGGGCAGATGATGAAGGGCTGAGCACAGCCCCTACCTGCAATGTCTTATGAACAATAGCACTAGATACATAATACAGATAGCACAGCGATACTGTAGTGTGGCAGTGTCTGCCAGTACTATTGAAGTGGGTGACAATTGCAGGGGCTATTAGGATTGCCAAAGGTGGGTTCAGAGGCCCTTAATATTTTAGAGCCATCTGACACACACACACATACACACACACACACACACACACACACACACACACACACACACACACACCACTGCATACAGACATGCACTGAGACACACATGCACATGGAGGTGACACTTATCAGAGTAGATGACCTACCTATCTATTAATGTACAATACACAATGATACGACCATTGCATCACAGTGTCTTGGTGTTAGAAACTGTGTAACTGGGCTTGTACAGTGGATGACATCTGTATGGGATGACACTAGATTGGCAGTGGGGGAGTTCACAGGCTGGAATAGGCACACAAAATGGTATAGCCATCGCATATACACACTAAAGACAGCCACAGGAGCTGTGCATACAGAAACACATACACAGTTGCCAATAGACATATTAGTAACCCTACGCATCCACTTGTATGTGCTATAGTGCTACATACACATGGCATGCTCCACATAGATTATATGCCTGGGACCAAATATACAACCTCTTACAACAGGTACTCTTGTGAATGCCTTCATTGATGGTGGGATAACCCACCAGACATAGCAATTGGTCTATTCTACTGCTCCTACAAACCTGCACAAGTGATAGAGTGACAGACTTTGTATCAGCATAATGGGTCAGTCAAGTACGATATCTGATGCTGGCATGTGTGTCAGTATGGTAACTGTGACATATTTGGAAATGATATCAAAGGAATGCTCATTGTTGGGGACACAGAACACATATAGTTTGCAAACATGTGGATATCCCATGTACATCTGTACAGATGACTAATATGGGCTGTATAGTGTTACATGGTGCATGTGAGGCAGATGTCATTAACAGGGTCTTTAAAGTGATGTCATGGGTAGGGGTCAACTGGCCTTAAACTGGTGCAACCTGCATACACAACAGCCACAAGGGATATGCTTCACACACACTACCATAGTTGTCAGTATTGAGATTAGAACTCCTACCTATCTAAGTATTTCCACTGTAGTATTATGCAGTTATTGCACATGCCACAGAGCTTTGAGGGCTGGCAAGTATATACAGGTACAGCTAAGGTGAATTACATCACCAGGCCTTGTAAAGTAGGGTAATGGGATTTGCACTGGGTGGTACACACCTCAAAATGGTATAACCCACACCACCAGAGGATATAATTCTCACACAAACACACATTATCCCAGTTGCTAGTATTGAGTTTAGAACCCCTACCTATCTAGTTATGTACACTACAGTGTTATGCAGTTATCACATGTGCCACTGAGCTTATAGGATTTAACAGTGTCGCAAGGTATGTCTAAGGTGATTACATCAAGAGTCCTTGTAAAGTATGTCAATGGGAAATGTACTAGGTGAGAAGGCCATCAAAACACATTACCCTACAAACATACACACTTACAGACACCTTCACGCACACACGCACACACACACACACACACACACACACACACACACACACACACACACCCCCCACACACACACACACACTTGCACAATTGAGTGTAGAACACCTGCCTAGCTAGTTTTCTGTACTATACTGTTACTTAGTTATTACATGTGCCACAGAGCATATAGGGCTGAGTGCTGTCCAAACATACTTTTAAGGACAATGACATCAGCAAGACTGTTAAGTAGCACTGGGAAGTGTTGTGGGTGGGAAAGTCCTCAAAATACTTTGTCATGCAAACATACACACTTACAAACTCTTGTATATACACTTATACACACACATTTGCCAGACCTGAGAAGAGAACCCCTGCCTATCTAGTTATTTGCACTATAGTGTCCCACAGTTATCGCACAAGCTTCAGAGCTTACAGTGCTGAAAAGTGCACAAAGGTACTTCTAAGGTGAATAACATCAGCAGGACTGCAAAAGTTGTACACTGTGATGTGTACTGGGTGGGAATGTCCTCAAAATACTTCAACCTACAAACATACACACATTTGACAGAACTGAGAATAGAACCCCTGTCTACCTAGTTATTTGTACTTTAGTGTTACGCAGTTATTGCATGTGCTACAGTACTTACAGGACTAACAAGTGCACAAAGATACTTCTAAGGTGAATGACATCAACAGGACTGCTAAAGTTAGCCACTGAGATGTGTACTGGTGAGAAGGTCCTGAAAATACTTCAGCTTACAAACATACACACTTACACACACATTTGCCAGAACTGGGAATAGAACACCCACTATCTAGTTATTTGCACTACAGTGCTATGCAGTTATTGCACATGCTACAGAGCTTATAGGGCTGCCAAGTGCGCAAAGGTACTTCTAAGGTGACTGACATCAGCAGAACTGCTAAAGAAGGGCACTGGGAAGTTTTGTGGGTAGGGAAGTCCTCAAAATACTTCAGCCTACAGGCATACATACTTATATACACACACACACATTTGCCAAAACTGGGAATAGAACCCCTGCCTATCTAATTATTTGTACTACATTGATACATAGTTATTGCACATACAACAATATAGGGGTGGTGCTGTACAAAGGTACCTCTAAGGGGAATGACATCAGCAGGACTGCTAAAGTGTTGCACTGGGAAGTGTACTGTGTGGGAATGGCCTAAAACTGTTTCACCTACAAACACACACAGACACACACACACACACACACACACACACACACACACACACACACACACACACACACACTGACATTTGCCAGGACTGAGATTAAACCTACTTATGTAGTTATTTGTACTATAGTGTTACACAGTTATCACAAGTACTACAGAGCTTAAAGGGCTGATGGGTGTCCAATGGTACTTCTAATATGAATGACAGCAGCATATCTTGTGAAGTAGGGCACTGGGAAGTGTACTAAGTAGGAACTCACTCCTAATACTTAGACCTACAGGCATACACACACACACACACACACACACACACACACACACACACACACACACACACACACACACACACACACACACACACACAAAGACACACACATAAACATACAGAAGCAGGTGATGTGATGTTATAACCCCTACCTCAGTACTATTACACAACGGAGCTCACCTTCATGCTGGCACATGTGACTGGTTATGACCGGTATGCTACTGTCTGCAGCAGGACATCACTCTATGCCATTCAGGGTATCCATGTGTGTGACTCACTCTGTGTGTGTCTCCCTGTGTCTCTCTCTCTCTCTCTAGCTCTGTCTGTCTCTCTCTTCCCCACATCTATGTGTGTGTATGCTTGACATATTGTTACCTGTTGCCCATATATATGTCTGTGTATCACATGCAACAGATGCAGATATATCACATATGGGCCACCTACAGCTAGCTGAGGGTACTCCTATCTGATGGGTGTGTGCAGGGACAATTAAGGTGTACATAGCTGTCTGTATGCAAAGATGTATATGCACAATATAGTTATATAGTCAGATGTGAGTTCCCACATGGCCTGTGATTCTCTAAGTGTAAGAGCATCCCAGTGTGACCTTCTATAGTGAGAGTGGAACTCCATTCCAGAGATAGGTGTACTCCAGTCTGAGGTTTTATGTGTTACAGCTATACCTCTCAAAAGTAAACAGGACTTTCTTAGAGGTACTGGGTTTGTTTTAGCAGACATTTTCTGACATATATGAAGTCTGACACTGCAATGTATTGTATCATTACCTAGTGACAGACATCTTCAGATCATCACAGTGCTTTACCAGAGGAATATAAGATGTATGATGCACAGACCAATATTATGAGCCTGGCTATATACATTCTTGACCAAAACTGCCAGTTGAGAGGTGTGGCTACAGCTGGTTGACTGATGGAGCTGTGTAAACAGTCCAGCAACTTGGTGATATACTGGCTGGGGATCTCCTGCTTGTGTGGTATTCTTCTTACCTGAAAAGTCATATCCTGGTATGGCCATACCTCTCAACTGTACATTTTTTGGCAGATTGTCCAGGTGTTTGTCTAGAAGTTTCGTCCAGTCTACATAAACTTGTGTTGTTACGACAAGTTGGTTGCATATAATTGAAGACTGACATTAAAAAATAATGACAGACATTAGTGTTTCAGTCTTCATAACCTTTGGACAATTCCTGCTAATGCAAAACCCCCTTATCCTACCAACTTTCTCAGTATGTAAGGGCAATATTTACAACACATGTCTATCATTGTGCCTTTGTCCCACTTATACTTATGACCTTGTTCAGATGTCTTGCTGTAAGAGGTTGAGAGGTATGGGTGTAGGTACAGAGTGCATTCTACTGTGCAGACATGTCCATTATATGTGTGGTATATTCCACATAGCACTGTGACTTCCAGGTATGTCAGTGGCAGAGCAGTACAGAGTAATGTGGTGAACCACTGACAGACAGTTGTGTACAGGTTGATAGTTTGCTATGACATTAGTAGGGTATTGGCTCTAAAGCCCTTATAACCCATGCAGATGAAAATGTAGCCCATGTTACAACATGTCAGCACACAGAGCCCATGTCCAGCAGGGACACAGGTGGGATCACAGGACTGTAGTTTGTGTTTCCCATGCAGTTATACAGGGAGCACATCACCAGGGGTATTGTGGCACTTGGCTTGCTGTTGACAGGAGTGTATTCCACAGATGGGGAGTGTGTGGTACATGTATCTATCACACCAACAGGTCATAATGATATCACAGCCCAGGTTGACACTGCATCTACAGGTTGATGGAGTGGGTCTTGAGTTCCAGATGTGCAACAGTCCCATCAAGGCTGGGTCTGGATTGCTTTGTATGCCAGGCAAGGGTCAAATCAGCAGAGTCTTTATGGAATGGGGTAGAGGGACAGTGCTGTTAGCCTATCTGTGTAGGGTAAGTGTTTGGGGTTTGGGGTAAGACCTTAGTGTTTGCAAGGCCCTGGTGTGTGGAGTCTACATGGTCTGTGGTATGTAGGTTTGTGGAGTTCTCATGTGATTTTGCCTCTGAGGTGTCCATTGTTTGGGTTGTGTTTTGTTGTGGACCTCCACTTACATGGGTGTGCATTGTGTATTTGCAGGTGATGTTTACTGACCTCTTACACTGCATGGCACCTTTGTTACTGCACAATCTGTTCTGGTGTGCACATTCTTAATTTCTCTGGCCAATGGGTCCTTTCCTTTTATGTGTGTCTCTTTGTCCTTTTTTAGTCCAACCACAGGCTTTGGCCACATTGGCTGATGTTATGTATTTGTAATTCTGATGTGGGCAGGGTACATGCCATTACATCACACACAGGGTTGTGGACTTCACACCTCTGAGTGTACCTATTTAGCAGGTTGTCCATCATTGCATCAATCCATTTACTGTGGTCCTTAGTTTGTGTTGCTATATGTTATTATGAAGCTACATGTGGGCCTAGCTGTCATACCATCACAGACTAACATCTGCACAGGCCCAAATATGACAATCAGACTACGGCCCACACATGGTGACGGGGTGTTAATAATGTTCTGCAAAACACAGACAGTTGGGAGACCAGTTTGGTAATTGCTAGTTTGCTCTTATGGGTTTGACATCTGCTTCCCCACTGTCTGCCATTGCTGTTTTTACATGACCCTTTTTTGTTTTGCAAATAGTTGTGATGCAAATGCAATGTTAGGACAAGCAGAACAGATATACAAGTCATACTTGTGCTCCTTCTGTGACAACTTATGTCATTCCAGGGCTACGGCTATTGGCCAGTGACATATCAGTGCTGACACAGAAAGGTGGCTGCTTTTTATACACTGGTAGTACACTGATCTTCAGGTACCTGCTGTTCTACTAGGCACCATAACTGTCAACTTCTGAGAGCCAGACATCTGGACAAAGCCATAAGTGATTGATGGACAGAGACCTAAATATAGGGACCATTTTTAAGTATAGGCCTTACAAACCTAGAAAGGTGATTCAGTAATAGGTTTTGCATTAGCATGCATGTTTCTATAGCATATGAAGTCTGACACTACAATCTGTCATTATTTTCTGAAATTAGTCTTATGTGATTTGCCAGTGAATTGCCAGACAGCCACTATTTCATGTTATACAGACCACAATTATGATGCAAACCTCTGGACATTCTGCAATAGGTCTGCACAGTTGAGAGGTATGGTAGGGACTGTGTAGGTTACTCAAACTGTGTACTGTCTATATGTGTGGCCTCCTGTCCACGACCTGTACAGCTTTCCTGCATTAACAGTTATTGACATCTGGACAGTGTGTACAACTCCTACTGTAGGTGTCGCTGACATGCAGAATAGTTGGCACTGCAGTTCTTGGAACATGGCCCTGTCAAAGACAGCACTGTACCTAGGCCACTATGACACAGCAGCCAGTAGTAAGTGCTGGCCACATCCTGACGGTATTAACCACACATATACATAGCTAATTGACACCTGCATATTGTGAACATGCAACAAGTTATAATGTTGATTGAGACAGCCCTTGAAATGTGTGCTCTGCTGCTATTTCCCTGCAAACATACTTGTTACTGCATTTCTATGGGAATATGGGTGTGGAGGGGGGCACACATGTCAACTGTACACATTTGCAAAGACTGTGCTGATATTTGCTTTACATTTTGGTTCCATTTAGCATAGTATTGTGCCCTGTCTTGGAGACTATAGGTATATCACTAAAGACCACAGGTCAGATTGTAATGGCATACATTTGAGTTTCAGACTTCTTACCCTTCAGAGCCTTACTGCAACTGCACGACCTGCTGTACTATCACTGTGTAAGTCTGTAGGGGGGTATGTCATCATTGTCACCATTTGTGGGCCTTTGCCGGACATTTCTTTATGGTTTTCTACAGCTGAATTTCTGGGTGAGGCTGAGGGGTGAGTATGGGACTCCCATGCTGACATCCATGCCTGTGACCTGTGACCCCCAGCTAGTTGGCACCCCACATATACTGCAGTGGGGTTCATCACCTTGGGTACTACTGCATAGTGTGGGGAGGCCAGTACTGGGCAAACATTTCCTGGTGTCCCACATAGCTGTCAGTTGTCTGCTGCTATCCCAGTAGGTCACCCCATTCCCTTGCATGCATGCAGTGATACCATAGATGTGCCACCAGAACATACTAATCCATTCATTTATTGTTAAGAAGACTGACTTACCTTGTGCTTGCAGCAGTTGTGAGGACGGTGCTTGAAGGCCTGCCTATGTCAGATGCACGCAATATACTGCCTATACATGGTAAGTTACAGGTAGTGTGATGTGTGTGTCATCCATTTTACTGTGTGTGCAAGTCAGAGAGGTGTCAATCACTGGGTCCCTACAGTGTCAGTGTGTGTGTGCTATGCATTGCCTTTTTGTCTAGGCCAGGCCATACTGGGCATGCCTCCGTCTGCCTACAGGGGCTGGCTCAGGGGGTTCCTCCCCCGTGTCCCTATGTGCCTGGGGGACCTTGGCAATGGTGGGGGCCTGTGTTCCTTCCCTGTGCTGTTCCTGCTGCAGCTGTTTCTGCAGGATTATATTGTGTAGCATGGCACATACTATGGACATGTGTGCACATGTGGCTGGAGAGTACTGCAAGGCTCCATCAGATATGTCAAGGCAGCAGAACCGTGACTTGAGCATCCCAAACACATGCTCTATAATGATCCTGGGTTTGTGTGTGTACCTCATTATGGCATTATTGAGTGGGTATGCGTGCATTTCTGATGGGTGTCATCATCCATAGCTCCAGTGCATAGCCAGCATCCCCCCAACAAATGGCCATACGGGATGTCCCACCTGGCAAATCCCTGATACAGCTGTAAGGAATGCCAGATGTGGGACTCATGATGGCTTCCAGGGCTGCCAGCACACAAATTAATGAAAATGGCCTGGGTTTGCACATGACCTGGCAGTTGATGGAGTAAAAGCCCTTGCAGTTTAGGTAGATCCTACCCTCCTCACCAGGTGGTGCTTTCTGTGGATGTGCATGCAGTCTATAGCACCCAGCACCACCGAGTAGTCTGCTACATGGTGGAAGAGGCGCCTATTGCTGGTCCACTCCTCACGGGTGCTGGGGAAGTAAATATGCTTACTGGTATGCGGTAGCATGGCATTCAGGAACTGATGGAATATCCTGGATGCAGATGCCTGTGAGACCCCCCCCATGATGTCCCCAGTAGGTCTTTGGAAAGAACCTGTAGCTAGTATTCTTAAGGCAACACATACCCTGGTATCCACTGGGATAGGTTTCCTTCTGTTGGCTCTGGGTGTGAGGTGAGGCCTGCACAGCTCATTGAGTTGCTGAAGTATGTCTCTGTCCACCCTGTAGCACTCTACTATCTCCAGATCATGTAGCTAGGTTACCCTGGGTCTGAACACTCTTCTCCACCTCCTCAGTCTGGGGTGGTTGTCAGCATTATCCTCCTCACTGCCCTCAGCCACTAGCACATACTGATGTATCAAAGTGACAGCACCCCACAACATTTTGTTGGTTAAAATTCCCCTAAGTGTGTACAACAGTGGTGCAGAGTTTGTGAGAAAAACCAGACTGGAAGGTGTTTGCATAGTTTATACTGTGTGCTGCAGATGTTGCCTGTATGATTGGCTAACTATGATGCATTCCACCTGCCAGCTATATTATTTGTTCTTGATTGCTTTTATTCTGCTATTTACCATTTTTTTCTTTTTTTCCCTTCCCATTTCTGCCCCTTTTAAGCCCCATGGCATGCCACACAAACCTGCTGCCCAAATGTAAGCAGTTCTGCTATTTCTGGGTTTTTTTCCTTTTTTGTTTTGTTTAGGACCCAGTGCATGCCACGCAAACCTGTTTAGCTACAGTAAATATTTTGAAACAGAAATGGCCCTCCCCTGGATGTGAGCATACTCTTCATTTCATGGAATAAGTAAATACAGCCTTAGACACACACCCTTGCTTAGCTTTGCTGAGCTCAGCTGAAATGGAATGAAATGGAAGCCATGGAGCTCCAGTGTGCTTACACCAAGTATGACACACACCCTTCTTATGCCAGCTGCTTCTCCTGCTTACACCACTGCCTTATAGCTCCTACACGGTTAGGTGCAGCCAGAGAATGTTCTCCCATTTAGTGATTCAGTAAGATTTGCTCATTTGCATACCCCACTGCCTTAATCCCTTGTTACACCACTACACCAGAGTCTTACTCCTTAGCAACCAGTGTTACCTGTTTTTTGTTTTGATTTTGCATGCCATACACTATAATAGCAAAATGCAGATTTCACTTAAAATTGTCTTTTCACATTTTTTTCGCTACGCTTAAATGGCCGAAATCGGCCAAAAAATAAACTTTGATTTTTATAATTTTGCAACTCTTTTCCATGCCAATGGCCATGTTTTTGGCCATTGGCATGCCTGATGATTATAATACATGCTTTACTTTGAGCTGTCATGCCCCTGTTTTTATTTTTGCAGAAATGTACACGGTTAGTAATCAAATAGATTTCTGCAATGGACACTGTTCTGGTACTGATGTCTTCCTGCTTACTGAATTGCTAATTCACCTCATTTGCATGGTTTTCACCAGCAAATGAGGTGATTAGTATTATTCAGTGGTGTCTGTGCCAGAATAGTGCTGGCAGGCTTGTGCACGCCCCTAGCTTTGTTTACTGAATCGCTTGGTGGCCATATTCTGTGCAGGAGCTGCTGCATTATTCTTGCACTGAAAAAAAAACCTTTATTGAACCCCGGGGCTTCTCTTACCCTATTTAAGCTTAACTTGGAAGAGTGGTTTGCCCCCGGTCTGACACCTATGTCTCTAATGAACAGAGGAAGCCTGTAAATGCTTCACCACCCAAACCCTAGCCTAAATATACCCCTTAGAAAAATCTTAAAGTTCCTAAACTTGTCAGATAAATTTGGAATTCATTGCTAGACTTAAAAAAGGCCCATTTGGTTGTTAACCTAGTACATA
Organism: Protopterus annectens; assembly: GCF_019279795.1. Classification (NCBI taxonomy): domain Eukaryota; kingdom Metazoa; phylum Chordata; order Ceratodontiformes; family Protopteridae; genus Protopterus; species Protopterus annectens. The sequence continues at coordinate 127,377,660 of NC_056731.1, read as the reverse complement.
CCTATAAAACTATGAACTTATAATCAAATCTTGAGGCTTCAGGGACCTGCACTGAGCAAAACAAATCACACCCTGAGCTGAATTAAAGCCTGCCCAGGATATCAGGATATCCCAGTGTAAGAAATGTGCTACTTATTAATAAGTCAGCCTAAAGTAAACCCTGTCCCACACCTACACAAATCAAAGTAGATGCTGATCCCCCTCAGCCCACTAACTCATTACTGACTAAATAAGAAAATGGCACTTTTCTACAATGTCTGTAGCCAATCTGATTGAAACAAATATTTTGAGACAATACCCATGCTTTCAGACAACCATCTGTTACTCAAACAACATAACACGTGTGAGATATATACCTACACAATGGCAAAGAGGCTAAATTTTTTTACACAGACAACTCAGACATCAGGATCATCAGCAGTACAGCACACACTACACACTACATACCACACATCACACATCACACACCACACACTACACACCACACATTACACACTACACACTATACACCACACAATACACACTACACATCACACACCACACACCACACCCCACACACCACATACTACACATTACACACTGCACACCACACACTACCTACCGCACATTACACACTACACACTATACACCACACACTACACACCACACATTACACACTACACACCACATACCACTCCACACCATGACCATCATACTACACATAATCCTTCAAATGCTGAGGATCTAAGATTAACTTGCATAAACCTCAAAGACCTCCAAAATGCAATGCAAGCACAAAGCACCCTTAGCAACATTGTCCTCCTGTTAAGCGTACCACCTTACATAGCACAAGGAGTCCCAGAGTCATGGATGAGAAGCCCATAATGTAGACATCCACTAAACCCAACATTCTAGCTGTATCTGTTACTAGGCTGAGAAAGGAAAGAGTGATGGTTAGTTGTCAGTCTAGTGGCAGGGTCCATCAGATCACGCATGTACTCAAGTCATTGAACAAGTACTGGTACAATTCAGTCATAGCTCATGTGGATGCCAGTGATTTGAGATGGTATTTCCTTGGACTTTATAAAGAGAGACGTGATGGATTTCTCAGAATGTGTGTCCCAGCAGGTAAGAACCACCTAGCAATGCGTAACATTCTACCTTCCCCAAGGATGATACTGCAATAAGAGTAAAAATAATTGACTTCATTAATATTAGATTTTAGTGTCTTTTGAAGATGGTCAAATATTTGTCAGCCTGGCAAAACATGATCAACACACCATTCTCTTTCTCCAGGGGTGGTTTGCACTGTCAGCTCTATGCTTTCACATATTGGCAAAGACATTATCTAACCCATAGTGCTTTTTGTTTTCACAATGCCAACCAGATATACTTCCCAATATAATGAAACAACCAAAACTGATCAATGCTAAGAGCCTAAACAGAAAACCCCATTCTCTTCATGCACTCATCACCTTGGAGGTAGACATATGTGTGATGACTGAGATTTGGTTTAAAAAGTAGGGAGAATACTATCGCTGTGCTGGGCTATAATGCCTCTCACACTTTTAAACTGGACACTGCAGGAGAGAAAAAAGTTGGAGGTTTCTCAGTCTCTGTTCAGAAGAGATAAAGGCTGGTTAAACAACATGATGCACTAGAATTTCTTCGTGTGAAAATTGCCATCAGAAAAGAACTTTAGCACATATTGTCTTGCTATAGAACTTTCTCTATGACCCAAGGAAGCCACAATGCGTATCCACAAGCTCTAGCATCACTCAATATTAAACACAATACCATTTTCATAGGTGATCTAAACTATACAACTGTAGACTGGGAAATCTAAACCACCTGTATTAGAGATATGTCAAATTTGTCAATACAAACACCCTGGAAAAAGTAGACAAGTGCTGATTAGGCGGAATAACATCTTACACCTTGTCCTTAACAATGAGGGGGAATCTTGCACCATTCCTTGCATATTTTCATCACTTGTTAGGTTTGACCATAAAGCTGTCTCGTTCAAAATAACACTGAACCTACAGACCACTTCTGACCCTGGTACCTTTAAAAATTTCTCCAAGACAAACTACCTATTTGTAAATGATACATTGGCAAGTTTCATATCCCCGCCAAATCCATTTAACTCTGCTGAATATGTAGATATGTACCACCAAACTTTACCATCATGTAAATGGTTGCAAAAATGAATCTGTACCCAGTAGAAATAAGTGAAGGGTATACACAAAACAACTCCACCTAGTGGAATTTTCAGATTTTACAAAAAAGAAAGAGATTATTGGCCAAAAGTAAGAAAAGCAATACACAAAATGATAGAGTCCCAGTCATTAAATTAAACAAAATTCTGGTGGCTAATTAAATCCAGTAGCATAGAAAGGGTGAGTAGAAGGAACGATCACCTAGGGCACTAGTTGAAAAGGGTGCAATTCACACTAAACTAAAAAAATGAATACATAATTATAGTAGGCAACCTAGTTTAATCCACAAATATGTCATAAAACTCCTGATTACATCCCGTTCACTTCAAACATAATTTTGTATGGGCATCTGCTAAACCCTACATTTTATGTAAGAGATGAGCCCCCTGCACTGCCCCAAAGACTTCTGTTTAGCTGGATAGGTGAGGGAAGTGGGGCAGAACAGAGAAGTAAATTGCTGGGCTTTATCCTTGGTGCCCACAGGGAATGAACTACTTACTTTAGTTTGGTAATGGAGCATTCATGCTATGCCCGCCCACTTTTTGAGATCTTGACTTGACTTCAGTCTGCCTCTTCAATTTTCTTCGAGCCACACTTTCTAGTAGCTTTTGGCATGTTTTGTTTTTTTTTTGCAATTGTTGGACTCAACTCAAGAGAGTGTAGTCATTTTTTTTTATTTTTACTGAAATGATTGACCAGGATGGGAGCCTGGTTTTTACCTTGTGTCTGGAGGAAAAGAAGAACATACACAGGACAGCAGCAGACAGCCAGATAAGAGTGTGAAATAAGACTCTGACTCTACACTGTGCGACGACTATGAGACATAACTTAGTGAAATGTTTTTCCTTAATCTGAATCTGTAACATATAAAACTATTTATTAATGCACTTCTTCTGCACACTTTGTGGATGATGAACCTATAACTACAAACAATAAACTCAAGTATCAGATAAGGAAAAAAAGGCAATTATAAACCTTATTCCCAAGTGATATATATATATATATATATATATATATATATATATAGTATTTAACTTTGCACTACTTTATAGCCATGTAGAAGGACAGTCAGACAGAGGGTGGATGATTTGAAAAATTACTTTCATTGGGGCACATTGTTAATGGCAAGTTATTTGTGTCGACTCATACTTAGGATCATAGAATCATAGGAGGTTACTAGGCTAATGGCCCTGGGGCCCTTCCAAGCCTAGCCAAGAGTTTATCCTCAAAAAGAGACCTCAGCTAGCACCTGTTTTTATTTTTTTTAATCATAGATTCCCCACAATCAGTATGGCGGCAGATACAGATTGTCAGTTATCCAGTCTAGTAAGCTTCTGATATAGTTTAAGCAGAATCAGAACCTTGATGGCCCTGTCTTCTGATATGTGTTACAGTAGGGAGTCCAATCTGACATGTGCAGCAGAGTTCCTTCCTAACCCAATTCAAATGTAACTTGGACAATTGGATGGGAAGCAGGAAATTCATCCCTGGTCTGGCACCTATGTCTCTAATGTACACAGACAGCTTGTAAATGGTTCATTCACCAGGTACGTGATTGTAAATATTTCATCTTCCAAGCCCCTGCTTACACTTATCAAGGGTACCAGAACTTGTCAGAGATTTGGGATGTATGACTAGTCTTAAAAAGACTATTGTGGTCATTAGCCTAGTAAACACCTCCCACGTATTGTATGAATGAGATACATTCAATATTTCAACCAAAGTAGTCACTTTGGATTGCTGGGAGCCTGCTATTATACCTGCTTGGGGTGTGCCTGGGAGAAAAGAAGGACATACAGGAATCAGCACATCAGTTAGCAGCAGAGAGTAAAACTCTTGACTGTGTGCACAAATTACAAAAATCAGCCAGGTGTGGCCGGAAGGCCAGGCATGCATCCAAGCAAGAAGAAAAGAGTAGGAGCCAAGTCGCTCATTCCTGTACAGCTAGAGTCTGGTTGGTATCGAAACAAACTCGTAACCGACCTCAACTGTATCCAGAAAAGACACTTGTGAACCAGCGACCAATCCCAAACTTTAATGACAAGCAAGAACTCAGACACGAAAGTTAACCTAGGTTTTGTCCTACTTGTAGAGACTTCATCAGAACAAAGTTCCCCACTAAAACATTCATATTTATATACACACCCACCCAATTAACAATCAACCAATAAATTCATTTCCCACTTAAAATGGACTTATCTCTGAAAGAGATATACCAAAGAACTTGCATAAAATACACATACAAAAAGCAAAACCATATTATAAAAAAGTTTTTTTTTTAATTTTCAGAAACATTGAATGTCACTCATTAAGCATGTACATATTTAATTACCAAAAACACTCAAAATTGCCATGTAATTTAAACAATTTCAACTTACAAATTAAATATCAAACTATAAAAAACAGTTGGTGAAGTTGGTTTTCACTTCCTTCCTAAAATGTTTTTCAATTTAAGAATAGGGACAATACTCAAACCATTATTGATACCAGGATAATTAAGGGCATCTAACCTTAACTGCCATTTCAACTCACTAATATCCAAATGTACATCCAGTGTCTTCTCCTGAATGTCAAATCTAATCTGCTGAAGGACACAAAACTTAAAGTGGTGTCCCGGATGCTCACAATGGTGCCTAGCCAGTTCGTTAGTCAATTTAAGATGTTTAATGCCTAACAGATGTTCATTCACCCTTTCCCTAAAATGTCTAGCAGTTTTCCCTACATAAAACACAGGACAAACTTTACATTTGGCCAAGTAAACCACATTCTTGGGCTGGCAGTTATAATGGCCATCAATGAAGATGTAATGCTAATTCACTTTTATGTGTTTGCCTGTCTCCAATATATTTGTACAGGTACTACATCTTCCACACTTATAATTACCCAATGCTCTGCTAGTGAATGGTGGCTGACTCCCCAACCCATTTTCCAAAATCTCTTTAAAAGATCTATCTTTACGAAATACAATAACTGGGGCACCCCCCATTTTTGCTTCCACATTTTTGTCCAACTTCAAGACACCCCAGTTTTTCCTAATCATTTTAGCGAGCCATTCGGCTTCCAAGTTGAAGGTAGTTACAAAAAATATACCATCATTCCTCATTTTGTAACTATTGGGACCACTATGATCGTCAATACCTTCCCTAAATTCTCTTACCATTCCCGCAAATGGTTGGTATCTCAAGTGTTGAATACAAGGGAAGGAATTGAATAAGAGTAGTTCTGTTGGTTGTTCCTACTATATTTCCTTCTGTTTACATTTTCTAATAAAACTACTACTGATTTTTCAGTAAGTATCATGGGGTCAAAATACAATACCCCCAGTGCTCTCACAACCTTCCATCTCCAGAATCTGGAGTACTCCTTCGTATAAATGTGGAACAAATGGGCAAAATGTATAACACTTACTAACAGCATCAACGAGGAAGCTCACAGGATGGATAAAATGTGTTACTTTATGTTTTTTTTGATGAATTAACATAATGCAGTATTCCTTACCATAGATATTATTTAAATTCTAAACACTGAATGTGTGACATACCCTTTCAGTGTGAAACAATGAGAAACATGGACTATATAAGACTCAAAATGAGGACTCTTTCTTGTAATGAGGTACAGTTATGAAGCATAGCTCTCAACTGCTCAGATTGTTGCCTTAGATTTTTAGTTTATTACTCATAAAATTTGTTCTATACTGCCAAATCATCTAGGATTGAAATAGGTAACTAATGACATATATTTGAGTTTCAGATATTATGCACTTCAGAAAATGTATGTTAATGTAAAAACTATTATATAAACTTTCTGAGTTAATATGAACAATACAATACATAAGCAGTATTTAACAGGAAAATAAATGTCTTGAAAGCCCATTTGATAAGCTAAAGGTGTGTGTGTATGGGGGGGGGGGGTGGACAGATTATTTTAGATGATCTAGGAAAATAGCTTGCTTTCTCCCATTCTTGATGTCATAGGGAAGTATATATTTTGTAAAGCTTTTTTTTTTGCTGTTTGGTCAGGGGTGCCAAATGAGGGTCTCACCCTTGGCTCCAAATGGTCTAGCTACTCCTATGATTAAGTCTATTAAAGCCAAGTTCAAGGCAAAAATAGCCATCTAAGCAAAAGACAATCACAAGGCCATTTTTACTTATGTTCACAATCTCAGGAGCTGCACTACCCAACAATGTGCTGAGCTGGTTGTAACAATGTGACTTGTGCTGAAGCTGAAGATAAAAATAATCTATTGGCCAATAAATTCAGCTCAAACTTTATCCCCCCATCTACCTCACTTGAAATATCTCAGACCAATTCACTACCAGCAATCACACAAGACCAAGTCCTGAAAACTCTATGAAAAGCAAAAAATACTATTTTCAATGGGTCCTGACAATATTCCAGGATGCATCTTGAATACCATGAAGCATGATTTAGCCAAACCTCAAGCAACACTGTTTAACCTTGGCATCCATATGAGTTTTGAACCAAGTGAATGGAGAACAACAACAGTTATTCTCTTGAATAAGGGAGGATCTTCCATGGACCCAGACAATTATAGATGAGTGACCTGTTTGATATACAAAACAATTAATAGAATTCTCATGGAATTAATCAAGAAGGACATAGTGAATGTCCATACAGTGGACCCATCTCAGTTTGGATTCATTAATGGCAGGCATGCTTACTTAGACTGCAGGATGTATTTGAAAAGGTCACCGAAACAGTAGTCAAAGGTAATATTGTACACACTGTCTTCCTCAACCTGGCCAAGGCTTTTGACAAGATTCTCCACTCAGACATAATATAAAAAGCTTAATAAATTAGGAATAAACCACTTTTTCTCCCACTGGATTGATGATTAGCTCTCAGGATGCAGAAAATCAAACTAGGGGAAGCTACCTTCACAAAAAGACCAGCCAGCAATGGAGTCCCCTCATGAGTTCAGTGCTGGCACCCCTTCTGTTCATCATCTACTTCTCAGAAGTAAAAGCCAATCCTAAAGAGCTCTTGCTAACTGGGTTTAAAGATGGTTGCAAGCTAGGAGCAGTGATCATATCCCAAAAAGACTCATCCATCCTACAGGAAGGCTTGTCCCAAACAAACAACTGGTGCCAGACTCATGATTTCAAGCTAAATGCCAAAATATGCATTATCATCTATTTTTAAAGTCAAAACCCCACATTGACAACATGCTCTTAAGAGCTGACCTTGTAGTTCAGTATTTTGGAACTTATGTGGACAGTAACCTAATTTTTGATCAGCATATGCCCACTGTGGTAACTGTGCTGCTCATACAGAAGTGATTGCTTCTAGATCCAGGGATGCCATTGTCCTGATTACTCAGCACTCATTACCCAGCCATTGAACATAATTCCCCTTTTGGCATGTATCTGGCAATTACATGAAACATCTGGAATGCTTGTAGAAATACCTTATAAAAAAGGATACATGGGCTAAACAATATGTCCTACATGAACCATCTCAAAGCCCTATCACTATATTCGGTCTCTTACAAAATTACTAAGAGATGACCTGTGTCTAGCATACAAGGCAACGTCTGACCCATTAATGATCAATTTACTTAATGTCCAAAAGCCAAATGGTATCAGAAACAGTTGATCCAGGGACTTACACCTCTTCTGCAAAATTAACAGAATGATTTGGAGGGAAAGGTGTGCCTTACAGAGGATATCACTGCCCTAGAACATCTCTCCATTCGCATAAGACAAAACTCATCCCTGACTACACTCAAGCATAACTTTGATCAATGAATGGGAAGTAAGAAATTTACCCCAGGACTCCCCTCTGTACTACTAATAGGCAGAGGCAGCTCCTAAATACTTTATCTTAGCTCATGAGTCACCTCCAAATACCTATGTTATGATCTAGTAACTTTTACTAGAGTAATATATAGATATAGATCTTGTAATGGGTTAGTTGAATCTAAACTGCAATTTAGTAGGTTAATTTTAAGCACTAAATGTGATAATAGGCTAGGCTTAAAATGATCTGAAAGGACACTTAACCTAATTCTAACATAAACCTATGAGTAAATGGTACAGCTCTTTCAGAACTACAGGAATGATTTGATTTAAGTGTTGACAAAATCCATTAGTATATGCCCATCTACTGCCTAAAATGACACAACTTTTTTTTGCATGTTTTATTTTTTCTTACTCGTTTGTAATAGTCCAGTGCTAGGTTTATAAGCCTCCCAAACAAAAAAACACATGAGAAGTTCGGTTGAATTAAATTATGATAAATAGAGAAATATGTGTTCTAACCTGGATTCTCTTGTCTGTTTAGCTGCGGCATTTTATTAATAGGTTCATAGGTTCATAGGTTGGTACTAGGCTATCAGCGCTAGGGCCTATACAAGCCTAGCCATAACAATTCCCTGGCTATTTCTTCCTACACTATTTACTTCCCTGGACCCCTGTCTAGCAGGGCAACTGACATGATCCCCAGGGTGAATTTCCTTTCTCCCATCCAGTCGTCAAGGTTCCTTTTGAAGAGGGCCAAAGAGGCACTCTGCTTGACATGTATGGGCAGTCTATTCCTGAGTCTGGGGAGTCTCTGGGTCAGGAACCTATCCCTCCAGCATGTTTTGTTTATTGTGATGACAAGGTTTAGATCCCTGGAGCATGTGGCTCTGAGGGATTGGGATTTCTTTAAGTGTAGCATGTCCAGCAGCTCTAGGTTTGACATGGCCTTGTATGTTAAGCAGAGATCGCCTCTGAGTAGACGATATGTGACAGGGTATAGCTGGAGTTTTTTAAGGTGGTCAATGTAGGGTATCTGCTTTAGGCCTGTGATTCTTTTATTGTGGTATGTCTGTGGCCTTTCCAGTTGTTGCAGATGTCTTGAGAGGTACATACCAAATGGGGCATTGTATTCTATAATGGGTCTAATGAGGGATGAAAAGCCCTTAGTGATGAGGTGTACCACATAGAAGGATTTCCTGACTGTTGTGGCAATGTGGTTATCGAAGGTGAGACCACTGTCCATCCGTGTCCCTAAGTCTCTTATCACACTTTCGGTGTTTAGTGTACTGCCACCTATATGGTAATTCACGAGTACATGTTTTTTTCCCAAAGGGGATAACTATACATTTCTTGGCATTGAGCTTGAGCCCATGACTCTGGCACCAAGCATCTGTTTCTGTAAGGCCCTTTTGTAGTGTATCCACATCATTTGGGGATTCAATAATGGCTCCCAGTTTGCAGTCATCTGCGAACTTTGTTAGCCAGAGTCCCTTAGTGTTGGCCTGTACTTCAGAGAAGTAGATGCCAAACAAGAGCAGTCCCAGGACTGAACTCTGAGGTACTCCACTTGTCACTTGTCTGGAACTGGATTTGGAGTCGGCTACTTTTACAGTGTGGATTCTATCAGTAAGCCAGTTAGCAACCCATTGGGTGATGTAGGGATTAATGCCCAGCTTAGTAAGTTTATCTATGATTCCAGAGTGGAGGATGGTGTCAAAGGCCATGGCAGGGTCTAGATAGGCTGTGTGGACCACTTTACCATTATCCATGGCTCTGGAGACTGATTCGAAGAAGTCAATCAGGTTCAGGAGATAAGATTGGCCCTTCACGAACCCAAACTGTGTGGGGTCCAGTGTTTGAAGGTTGCCAATGTCTTTGTTTATAAGTTCCATGATAATACGCTCCATGGCCTTGCAGATAAGGCTCGTCAGACTGATGGGACAGTAGTTTATGGGTTCCAAGGTGGATCCCCCTTGTGAAGCGGGATAACTGTAACTCTGCGCTACTCAGTGGGCATGAAACCTGAGGTGAGGGTATGATTAAACATGACACTTAGGTGAGGTGCCAGTTCATATTGTAGTTCATGTAGTACACAGCCCGGGATGTCATCTGGTCCCATGGATGCTGTATTCTTAGCTTTGGAGAGTGCGTTTTTTACCTGTGTGGCCATTATTATCGGAATTTTGCAATCTTCTGGTATTGAGATGGGCCATTTAGGGGGTGAGAAGGGGGTGAAGTTGGCACTGAATAGATCTGCCAGGATATTGGCAATATCTTTGGGATCAGTATATTTAATGCCATTCTGTTTTAGCTCAGAGCAGATCTGAGCCTTGCCATTTAGATTCTTGACATAGTTATAGAATGCCTTGTGGTTGTCTTTGGAATCTTTGGCAATTCTATTTTCGTAACTAGCTTTGGAGTATTTTATGAGGGATCTAAGTTTCTTACTGAGGCTGGTAAGGGTGCTTTTTGCATCTTGGGATTTTCTTCTTTTCTGCAACAGTTTCTTCTTTTTGTTGTAAAGTTTGTTTATGGCAGGGGACCACCAGATTGGCTTCCTTTTTTTGTAGGAGAGCATCTTGGTTCTATTTGGGATGGCATGATTAATGCATGAGTGGATGTGCTCGTACAGTGTGTTAGTGTGGGATTCAGCAGTTGAACTTTCAGTTCCCGTCTACATGGGTGCCATGAAGTTTGTCACTTCTGACTTGAGTAGCATGAAGTTAAGATGATATTACATGCATATGCCATATGTAATATTATTAAAACATGTTGTTTCTTTTAGAAAGAGATGGAAATTATCACTAAATACATAGAATAATTTTTTTCACAGTGTTGACTTTTTAGCATGTTTCTGCAGAACGCTTAAAATAAAACTCACCGTGACAGAGATACCTGAACAGTTGTAAGCCATAGAAGCTTCATCAAGTGATTTTATTTCCTTCTTTCCAGCAGCTAGAACACTTATTCTAGTTTCATGTTATTTATTTAGTTATTTTGCTTAAGAAGAAAGAACAATAGCATGCAACAATATCTACCACAAAAGTAAAAATCCAAGCCCATAAGATGAACTAGTTGATTGTCTCAGTTAGTCAATGTTTTACATCAGAGCAAGAGGCTTAATTTAGTAACTGATGATATGGTCAGTTACTGGTGGGAAGGGCCAGGTCAAGGAATCATGAAGCAATCTGGTAACTGCTGCACACTGACAGGGCCAAGTGTTCTGGCTGCTGATGAGTTTATGACACAAGGACTGTTAGCAGGTGGAGATATGTGTGTGCTGTCCATATATGTTACTTGGGTTCATTGTTGCATGGTATTATGTTTAGAAATACAAACCTCCTGTCAGGTGGGCATTCTAGTTGAATAAGGTCCTTAACTGATTGCAGCCAGATTAATGATGCAGTTACAAGCTTATGACAGTTTAATGAGTTTACCATTATAGTCCAACAATATAAACATGTTTTGCATTACCTAGAAGCAAGGAAATCATGCAACCTGAAAGGTGAGCTTAACATACTTGAAGAAGAAAAAGGATTAGAGTGGTATTCATAGCTGTTACTCAAATTAGTAAAGATAATTGATGTTCTTCCCACACATGCATAGCAGAGGCACAATTCATAGAAGCCATTTACTCTAATGTGTGAATAAGAATAAGCAAATGAGCTAATAATGAAATGCTAATGTGAAATGATGTAAAAAACTATGTACTAATGAGCCCTTTTCCTGCCTTTTTGTGATTAATAGTAATATTTTAATGTGTTTCTGTGTTATGTATCAATTTGTTATAAAGGGCAGAATCGCACCTTTTCTATCTGCTTTACAATCAGTGAAGATGCTTTCTTTTGCTGATAGTTTTACTATTTGCCAGTGTGAGATGCTTGTCTTGGCTGAGCTAAAACCACTTACTCCCAACTGAACTTGATGACCACTAAGGTGGAGATATAGTCAGAGAATTACATATTATAATTTTAATAACCAGGAAATTCTTGACAGTTTTAGAGTGGACTGTGATATTGTAAGGGTCTTAGTGAGCATTTATGTTCCCCACAGATGTAGTGGGGGATTTATGGCATTCCTATTCCTGTGGATACTAAGGTAAGTATACCCTTTACTATACTTGTCATGGGGACCTTTCAGAGACAGACTGAGGACACAAAAGGCATTTCTCAGGCTTCTACCCGAAAAATACGTCAGCCATTCCTGGATGCACTCTTGGCATGTGTGGATAACTACATATTTTCCTGGTGCTGCAACAGGACCAAGCCAGGTGTCTTTTATGGGGTGGCATCTTTGCCTGAGGAGTTTGTTGTGATAAAGTACACCCAGTTTGCAATTAGGGCCTCTTCTGGTCCACTGGAGGGGTGGTATTACAGTAGGAAAGACCACCATTACATCACCTGCCAGGTAGTGTGTAATGCATGGTTGAGTAACACCAACATTTCTAACAGCATCTTCGCAGTGCACATGATTCCCATATCTGACACATAGGTTCACTCTAATGCCTCTTCCTGCATGGTAGGATGCTCACTGGCCATCTTGTTGATAAGTAGAAAATTATTTTTTCTTTTGTATCATTTAAGTATTTATTCATAGCAAAATGTATTGTTTAATACTAAATCACTTTTTCCTTATTTTTTTTTCTCTGCCTCCTTTTCTCTATCTCTCTCTCTCTTGCACTTTTTTTCTTTTTGCAGGTGATGCAGGATATCCACTAGAGCCATGGCTCATGACACCACTGAGAAATCCAAGTGCAGAAGAGACTTATAACACCTCCCTATCCTAGGCTTGTATTCACATCGAGAGGGTATTCAGTATGCTAAAAAATCGCTTCAGATGGCTGAGAGATTCTTTTATGCAAGAAAAGTGAGGTATAGAACTATAACAGGCTTTCCATCAAAAATAACAGAATGATTTCAATTCTGCTAAGTATTTAAATTGCGCTTTTAGTTACCTGTGTGGTGATACTTCTTTGTACTTTTCTACTTTTCCCACGTATTAGCCAAAAAAGTTGCAAACAACTGAAAAATAAGTATATTTAAAGCCTGTATTGCACTTTGTTAACTGTATTTATTTGAACTGCTGCTGCATTTTTGCTGATTGTGTCTGCATTTTTTCTTCCACTTTGAAATTCTGCACTACTGCCTTATATAGCATAGGCTACATTCAGACTTGCTGAAATTAGGCTGTTTGGTAACACTATGCTCTAAACCAGCCATCTTACATTAAGGGAGTCTCCCTGCTCTCTAGTGGCAGAAGTGTGTAGCTCAAGTTCCGTCTGAGTTGGGGATTGCTGGAGAAAGGCTCAGTCTGGGGCTTTCCCATTGCTTGTTTGTCTTAAAACTGTTGAATTATGTCTGTATTTAAGTCTTGTGTTTGCACATTGCTGCGCATTGCAGGTTAGTACTGCCTTGTATAAATGTAAATGGCTGGAAACTTAAATTTTCTCTAGACATCTGTCAGTAGAACCCTCCCAAGTCCCCTGTTGCTCTGCAGGCAACTCAAGTGCACACTGAGCAGCATCGCCACAGCTCTGCACCCTAAACCGCCAACAGATAGAGCCCCTCTGTTATTCCTTCATCATAAACTGATCTAATTTACCAACTCCCCAACAGTATTAAGGTATAAACCTGCCATTATGGATGGTCCCTTGCCCACCATTTCTCTGGCTACTCTGATTCATTTGAGCATCCTGAGGCAATGTAGTAATTGCCTCATGTATACCAACAACCACTTAGTCCTGAAACAAACAAAAACAGTATTTGAGAGATGTAATTACACTATCAACATGGAAACAATCCTCTTATTTAACAAAAAAATAAGACATCAGATAGGTAGTCAGCTCACGCACTTCACTTCTCACACAAGTTCAGGGCACAACATATAAATCCACGTATGCAGAGGTACTCACTGGAAGCCTACCAAAAGATCAGAGACCTCCCAAGTTCAAATTACCTGCACACACCTCAACATCTACAGAAACCACTGCACATAATAAAACATAGTGTCTCACTAAATAAGACCCTAAGGCAAAACACCTCAAAACCCAATATCTTTTTGATAGGCTACTCCATTGTGAGACACACACATGTCCCCCTCACTGTGCTGGACAAGAGGAAGGTCATGGTTAGCTGCCTATCGAGTGCCAGGATCTGTCAAATCACACATGCAGTCAAGTCACTCAACAAGTACTGTTATGACTCTGTCATAGTCCATGTTGGGGTGTATGACTTGAGCCGTACATCCCTGGATTATATGAAGAGAGACATGACTGAATTGTCAGATTATGTGTCCAAGGCAGGTATGACCCCCCCCCCCCCCACACCCCTAAGCAGCATTCTTCCTTCATCCAGGATGATGCCATAATATAAACAAAAAATGACTGATCAACAATTGGCTTAGCTTCTGTTGTCATTCCAGTGGGATCCAGTATTTGTCAGCTTGGGAACACGTGGTCAACAGGCCACACTGCTTTGGCAGAGATGGTCTGCACCTGTCTCCCCTAGGCATTTGGATACTGGCTAATGTGCTTGTCTTCCCCATAGTGCCTTTTTTAGGCAATGTCAAAATAACAAAATTTCTAACATAAAATCCACTCAAGACAAACTCAAGGTTCTGCATATCCTGGAAGCACTCCTCACCTTGAAAGATGCTGATGTCTGCAGTCAGTGAAACATGGTTCAAGGCCATGAAAAGCACCCAGCTGTGCAAGGCTACAATGCCTTCCACATGTTCAGACCTCAGAATGAGAGTGAAAGAACCAAAGGTGGAGGATATCCAACTTCATTAAAGCCAAGTGCACCTTGATATTAGTCAAACAGTATGACTCTCTCAAACTACTTCATGCTCAATTAACTATACTCAAAACACCCGGCCACATCAATGTTAGCTACAGGTGCCTCTCCATGAACCAAGAAAAGCACATTTCCTACCTGGAGTTACTGGAATCACTCACCATACAGCCCAACACCTTAGTTATGGGAAATTTCATTTATCCCTCCATCGACTGGGTAACATATACGAGCTCAAACATGCTTGCCCATAGGTTCCAGGAATTTTTCAGTGCAAATGCTCTGGAACAGGCAGTCTGCACCCCCACAAGGGGCTATAATGTCTTTGACATAGTACTCACCAACACGGGTGGTCACTGCACTGCCTCCTCTGGGATGCCCTTCCTGGTAATGTTGGACTACAAATCAGTCTCGTTGAAAGTAACTATTGGACCCCACACCCGCATAAGAGCAAAAAAGTTAAGGAACTTCTCTAAAGCAAGCTACAGCCTACTAAGTGATGGTATAAAAAGTTTTATACTACCTGCAATCACAGGCAATAGTGACTGCTACGCAGAAATGGTCACAAATGCCCTGTATAATCATCTTAGCAACTGTACAGACTTGGCTGTACCTCACTGGAATAAAACCAAGCCCTCCTGAAAAAACAAGCCACCTTGGTGGGCATCTAGTATAAACAGATTGTTTAACAAAAGGAAGAAATTGATGTCCAAGAACAAGAGGCAACTGCCTCTGCAGAGGAAAAGTTCCCTCCACAGATTGAACAAGCAAATCAGAAATCTTGTAAAGTCCTCTAAAGCTAATTATGAAGCTAAAATTGCATCTCTACCCAAAGACAATCATAAGGCATTCTTTAACTACATCCAAAATCTAAAAGGGAGTACTCAGCTATATGCCAGAATGGAAGTAGGTGTTACCACTCACACTATACTGAAGGAAATTGGCAACCTGCTAGCTGACAGATTTGGCACAAACTTCACCACCAATCCCCACCAGCCATATCCCAAAGCATACCTGACACCAGTTCTCTACCTAGTATCTCTAGAGATCAAGTCATATCTGCACTCTCCAAGTCCAAAAACATGGCCTCCATGGGACTAGATAACATGTCAGGTTGCTTACAAAGCAGTCTAAAACAGGACCTAGCTGACCCACTTGCCATTCTCTTTAACCATAGCCTGAGAACTGACTTTGTACCAGCAGAGTGGAGAACAGCAACAGTAATCCCTTTGCATAAAGGGGGGCCATCAACCGACCTTGGGAACTATAGACCCATAAGTCTAACATGCCTCATCTGCAAGGCCATGGAAAGGATCATCATGGACCTTATCAACAAGGACATACACAATCTTCAGACTCTATACACAACCCAGTCTGGATTTGTTAATGGTAGATTGTGCTTATTGAACCTGGTAGATTTCTTTGAGAAAGTCATCAAAGCCCTGGATGAAAGTAAGACAATGCATATCACCCCTCTGGACCTAGCCAAAGCTTTTGATACAATCCCCCACTCATGTATCATTGAAAACTTCTAGCTAGGTGTTAACCCTTATATGACTAGATTACTAGCTAACTGGTTCATCAACAGAACACATACTGTCAAAGTTGATGACTCCACCTCTGCCAATACACCTGTCACCAGTGATGTACCACAAGGATCTGTACTGGGCCCCATACTATTTTATATCTATTTCTTGGAAGCTCAGGCTAAAGTAGACAGACATTGGATTACTAAGTTCACTGATGATTGCAAACTAGGTGCAATCATTGAGTCCCCCGATGATGTTGCCATATTACAGAAGGGGCTAACACAAACAAATAAGTGGTGCCAAAGTCACAGCCTAAAACTAAAGGCAAAAAAGTGCACTATTATCTCATTTGGCAAAGCAGAATTCCCAACTAATTACAATATTTACAAAATCCCTCTAAGTTCAAACTCAGTGGTGTGAGATCTGGGAGCACAGGTCGACAGCAATCTGAACTTTGATCACCAGGGTTCCATGGTGGTAACGAAAGCCTTCTACATTGCACATCTTATAAGTAAAGGCTTTGCATCTATGTCTAAGGATGTTATAACCCCACTTTACTCGACCCTAATCAGACCATTAATAGAGTGCAATGCTCACTTCTGCATGTATCTCACCAAACACCTGCAGCAACTGGAGAGACCACAGATATTTTTATCATGTGCTCAAAAGAGGCAATGAAGCAGTGTATGGGTTCAAGATATTTATTGTGCATAAACAAATCAGGAACTGTAACTGGAACATGTACTTAACCTAACTGACTCACATTACTTTAAGCACACTCACAGGTGTATCTCCATTCATGTCTGCATTCACTCGGACTGACTGTACAAAATGGCACTGATCTTGCACGTGTTCAGTAACTTATATGCATGTGCTATCTAGCTACAGTGGCTGTCTAGGTACATTATACACAATGATTTACATCCTCCCCTTTAATTTGTTTGACATGCAATAGGAGAACAAGACATTTGACATACTAGATACTGTATCACATCAATATTTAACAAGAAATCATAACTAAGTCCAAGTCACAGTGTCTTTCACATTAGGTCTGGAAATTCTACCTGATTTGGTCACATAAAAACTTTGACATGGTTTAGCAACAGGGACAGTCTCTGGGGATTATTTTTCAGTTGGTAGTTCAGGGGATACATGAGGATTACTTGAAGAAAGTACACTATCTTCTGGAATTTTAACAAGTGTAGAGACACTCTGAGAAATAGGGTCTCCGGCATAGGCAATCTGCTGCATCAGTGGTTCGGAGACTGGTAGTATGTCTCTTCAATTCCTTCTGAAGTCTATCCCTTCAGATTGTATGATGTAAAATCTCAGTTCTTCACAAAGATTTTTGATAATACCCACTTGGTCATATACTTTAGATGTTTGCATCCTCACAATCTCACCTTGTCTTACTTGCCGAGAGGTTTGCTGGACTTATCGTAGTACAACTTTTATGACTGACATTTTTTCAAAAGTTGAGCTTTGACCATTCTGTTGTTCTTTATGTTTGGTACTAGCAATTGTTTACTGATTGGCAAAGTTGTTCTTGTCTGTCTGGACATTAATCTCTGAGCAGGTGAACCAAGCAAGTTATCGTGAGGAGTGTTTCTGAGACTAAGTTAAGAAAAACATCAGTGTCATCTCTCTTGGATTTCTCCAACAAATATTTCACACTTTGAACTGCACGCTCAGCTAATCCATTGGACTGTGGATACTTAGGACTACTAGTAATGTGGAAAAAGTCCCAAGACTCAGCATATTTCTTAAACCGCTGACTTGCAAACTGTGCAACATTGTCAGATATGACTTTGTGCAGACTACCATGGACAGAAAAATGTCTCCAACTTAGTAATGACTGTGATAGACATTAAGTTAGAAAGAAGGTCAATTTAAAACCAAAGAGTCTACTAAAGCTAAGTAGTGCTGACAATTCCATTTGAAAGTATCAGTAGCAATCGTCGACCATGGTAGTTCAGGAATCTGATATAGCTGAAGTGGTTTGTTTTGTTGGTGCGATTTAGTACTGTTACAAATTGAACATGCTAGAGTTTCCTTCTCAATATCTTTGGACATAGAAGGCCAGAATATGATATTTCTTGCTCCTTTTTTGGTAGAATCAGTACCCAGGTGACCATGATGCAAAATCTTGATATGTTCCTGTTGCAACGCTGAAGGAATTACCACTTTAGCACCTTTCATGATGATTCCATCTTCCAACATGAGCTCATCTCTGTAAGGAAAATACTTCTGCATGTCAAGTGGTAGACCGGTTTTTCATGTTGTCTATCCTTGACTGATAACATTTTGCAGCTTCTGTAGAATTGGGTCTGAAGCTGTATGATTTCTGAGCTTATCAAGAAGTGACGAAAAATTTCTGACTTACATAACTTCAAATCTGCTTTCTTATTTTCATGTTGCTCTGCTGTTTATCTGGGTGCTTGTGATAAAGTATCTGCAAGGTATAAATATTTGCCTTTTGTATAGACCATATTGAAATTGTACTTTTGCAGTTTTAACATAATGCATTGCAGGTGTGCTGGGGCTGTATGCATTGGCTTTCTCAAAATTGTTACTAGACATAGATGATCAGTCTCTGTTTGGATAGGTCTGCCATAAATGTGATCACTGAATTTTGAACATGCAAACACTACTGCCAAAATCTCTTTCTCTATTTGTGTATACTGCATCTCTGTTTGAGTTAAATTTCTGGATGCATAGTCTACTAGTACACCTTCTTGAAGACATGTTGTGCCAAGGCCATACTTTGAAGCATCACACAAAAGAGTTACAGGTTTGTGAACATCATAATATCTCAATGTGGGTAGACTGGCAATTTTCTTCTTCAGAATATCAAATGCTCTTTGGTGTTGTTCCAACTAGGACCCATGTACATTTTTGAGTTTCAGCTAATGTAATTGTGCTGAAAGCTCACTCAAGTCTGGGATGAACTTTCCTAAATAGTTGACCATATCTAGAAAACATCGTAAAAATGTGACATTTTCTGGAACTGGCATCTCAAGAACTGATGCTTGCTTAGACAGATCTGGTTGTAAGCCAGAAAGTATAAACACATAAGCCACATACGTAACTTCTTTCAGTCTGAATTTACATTTCTTGAGATTCATTTTAAGATATAATTCATGTGCATGGTCTAGAACTTTCCTGAGATTTATATCATGTCCTTCCTCACCATTGCCCCCTACAATAATGTTGTCTACAATGTAGCACATGGATAACCAGAAAAAAATTCGATCCATTGCATGCTGAAATACTTCACTGACAGATTTTATTCTAAATGGCATGCTCAAAAATCTGTACCTACCAAATTGTGTACTGAAAGTGGTTAACAATGAAGATTTGCAATCCAGTGAAATGTCTCAAAAAAAACTTTTTGCATCCAAGAATGAAAAAAATAGTGGCATTTGGCAACTGTATTTCATCCATGAAATCTTCTTCATAAGTAACCATTTTTTCAGCCCGTACCAATTATCCTTTAATGATAGACTTTTTTTGATGGTATGGGTGCCAACTCCCAAAGTCCAAATAGCAATTTGAGAAAGTAAGTTTTCTGTAAATCCTAGAAACCAACCTATTATTCTCATGGTCAATTCTCAGGTCTACATCCAAATAAGTTATTCTGTCATGGCTATAAACACGGGTGAATTTAAAAAAAAATCAAGTGTCTCATTAATATATACCAAATATTCCACTAATTGATCTTCAGTACCTTTCCAAATCAAAAATATATCATCCAAAAACCTTGTATAATATGCAATATAAAGTTTTTCTACTCTACAAGTTTATTTTAGGGTTGTTTGTTAAAAGGGGCTACCCCGGGGCCTTGTTAAACCTAACTAAAGATGAAGTAGTTAAAAAATGTTTGGATGGGGTATATAAGCATATATTAGATGTGAATTCCCCTATAATTATTTTATCCCAAGATGTAACCAACAATGTGGAAAAAGAAAACAAAGGGCTAAGTTTCATCACCACATTTAATAAGGATTCTATTAGTGTGGCCCAGGACAGTTATTAGAAAAAACTGGGAAATCATACATCTTGATCAAAATGTGGCTAATAAGGTAAATTTAGGTACCTAAATTTGTTTACAGACGGGATAGGTCCTTCAAAAATATAATAGAAATGTACAATAAGTTTGATGAAGGTACTACTAACAGAACTACAGGAAACGTTAAGTGTGGTGTGTGCACATATTGTTCCTATATCATTTTGACTAAGGATACATTTAATTTGAATGGTTAGGACTTCTGTATTAGGGAGCATTATAATTGTAAAAGTAAGAATGTGATCTACATGGCAAAGTGTCAGAATCGTCCGGTATTTTATACTGGAAAGACATGCAGACATTTTAAAGATAGAATATGTGAACGTACTTGACATTAGGAATAGTAAGTTGAATAATGCCCTGAGTAGACATGTACAGCCATATAATGACCACATTTTTGGCTTCTTAGTAATACAGCAAATAGTTGAAGACTTACAGGGTAGAGAGCTGGATGTCTATTTAGATATGTGTGAACTCAAATGGCAGTTGAGGTTAAATGCCACAAAATGTCCTGGCATTAATGAAAATGTTAGTTTTAATAGTGTCCTCAAATTTAAGAATATTTTAGGTTAATATGTTAATATTTTAATATAATGTTGATTTTAAGGCATTTTTATTAATGTGATTTTTTATTTATTCATTTGTTAATTGGATAATTGGTTATTGGCTTCAATAGTATTTAAGGGCTGGGTTGGTTTATGGTAATTTTTTTGAAGAAGTCCCTATTACTGAGGGATGAAAGCATGTAACCTTTGTTACCGGAATAAAGCTTTTCATTTTTGCCACTGAAGTTGCCTGTTGTACTGTTGACTTACAATGTAGAAACTGGCTCATGTTTACTAACAAACACTTAATCATTAAAGAAGCAGACAGTTTGTGAGAGTACTTACACAATTATACTGGAGGTTAAACTCTTGTATGTAGGTGCACCTCAGGTTGTCAAAACCATACACACAACACCCACCTCACGCAGCATACAGCACACACATAGACTAACATATGCTGAGGCACTTACAACCAATCTTCCTAAATAACGAAGATCATCTAGGCCACCCATTGTCAAAGCTTTGCCTCAGCTAGCCCAAAGGCACTCAGACAAAACACCACCTAACACCAGACATACTGCCACTTTCAGTAGAGCCCCAAACACTAAGATCCTAAGGCAAGCAAACACAGTTTCCAGGAGTATCACGCTAGAGGACTCCATTGTAAGATATACTGATGCCCTTCTAGCCAGGCTGAACAAAAAGAAGACAAATTAGGTGCTTATCTAGAGCCAGGATCCACCAAAGTATACACAGACTCAAGTCATTATGCCACAGGTACCAGAATTATTTCATTATAGTCCATGTAGATGTAAATAACCTGAGATGTACCTCCGTGGGCTATATGAAGAGAGATATTATGGAGCTTTAGGACTATGTGCCTCAGGTTGGTATGAGTCTAGGATTGGACAGCATATTACCATCACCAAGGATGATGCCACAATATGAGCAAAAAATAATTGATTTCAACAACGGCTGTCTTTCTAGTGTCATTCTAAGAGGGTCCAATATTTGTCAGATTGGGAGGATATGGATAACAGCCCATGTTGCTTTGCCAAGGATGGCCCACACTTTTCCTCTCTAGGCTTTCAAATACTGGCTAAAACTTTATCCACCCCAGTAGTGCCTTTTTAGACAATGTCAAATTGACATACTTACCATCATAAGTCTAACATCTAACATGAATCATCTGCATCAGACAGTCAGATCAATGACGGACATGATTCTTCTACTAATCATTGTTATCCAAAATCAGTATGATCCGCTTCTCAATATTTTTAACATCATTGCTATTTTTATCTTCATAAAGTTTTCACTTTCCTAAATCATTTGCCACTTATTTTGAGTGATCACTGCTAAATATGGCAGTCTTATA